>NW_026289054.1:0-9005 GCF_023373465.1 Oncorhynchus keta | reverse complement strand
CTCTCTCTCCTGCCTCTCTCTCTCCTGGGCATCTCTCTCTCCTGCTCCTCACTTCTCACTGTCTCTCCTTCTCCTGCCTCTCTCTCTCTCTCTCTCTCTCCTGCCTCTCTTTCTCTTGCTCCTGCTCTCACTTCCTGCCTCTCACTCTCTCCTGCCTCTCTCTCCGTCTCTCTCTCTCTTTCTCTCTCCGCTCCTCTCTCTCTCCTGTCTCTCTCTCTCCTGACTCTTCTCTCCCTCTCTCTCTCTCTCTCTCTCTGCTCTCTCTCTCTCTCTCTCTCCCTCTCTCTCTCCTCTCTCTCTCCTGCTCTCTCTCTCTCCCTCTCCTCTCTCTCTCTGCTTCTCTCTCCTGCCTCTCTCTCTCTCTCTCTGTCTCTCTCTTCTCTCTCTCTCTCTCTCTTCTCTCTCTCTCTCCTCTCTTCTCTCCTCCTCTCTCTCTCTCCTCTCTCCCTCTCTCTCTGCTCTCTCTCTCTGCTCTCTCTCTCTCCTTCGCTTCTCTCTCTCTCCTCTTCTCGCTCTCGCTTCTCTCTCTCTCTCTCTCCTGCATCCTCTCTCTCGTCTCCTCTCTCTCTCTCTCGCCTCTCTCTCTCTCTCTCTCTCTCTCTTCTCCTGCTCTCTCCTCCTCTCTCTCTCTCCTCATCTCTCCTGCTCGCTCCTGCTCTCTCTCTCCACTCCTCTACTGCCTCTCTCTCTCTCACTCTCTCTCCTGCTCTCTCTCTCTCCTTCTCTCTCTCTGCTTCTCCTGTTCTCTTCTCTCTCTCTCTCTCTCTTCTCTGCTCTCTCTCTCTCCTCTCCTCTCGCTCTCTCTCTCTCTCTGCTCTCTCTCTTCTCTCTCTCTCTCTTCCTGCTTCTCTCTCTCTCTCTTCTCTCTCTCCTCTCTTCTCTCTCCTCTCTCTCTCTCTCTCTGCTCTCTCTCCTGCCTCTCTCTCCTTCTCTCTCTGCTCTCTGCTCTCTCCTCCTCTCTCTCTCTCTCCTCTCTTCTCTCCTGCTCTCTCCTCTCTCTCTCTCTGCTCTCTCTCTTCTCTGCTCTTCTCTCTCTCTCTCTCTTCTCTCTCTGCTCTCTCATCTACTCTTCTCTCTCTCTGCTCTCGCTCTTCTCTCTCTCTCCTCTCTTCTCTCTCTCCTCTCTCTCTCCTTCTCTTCTTCTCTCTGCTCTCTCTCTGCTCTCCTCCTCTCTCTCTCTCTCTCGCTCTCTTCTCTCTCACTGTCTTCTCTCTCTCTCTCTTCTTCTTCTCTCTCTCTGCTTCTCTCTGCTCTCCCTCTCTCTCTTCTTCTCTTCTCTCTCTCTCTCTCTTCTCTTCTCCTGCTCTCTCTCTGCTCCCTCTCTGCTCTCTTCTCTCTCTTCTCCTGCCCTCTTCTCCTCTCTGCTCTTCTCTCTCTCTCTTCTCTTCTCTCTCTGCTCTCTCCTCTCTCTGCCTTCTCTCTCTCTTGCTCTTCTCTCTCTTCTCGATCTCCCTTCTGCATTCTCTCTTCTCTCCCTCTCTCGCTTCTCTCTCTCTCTGCTTCCTTCTCTCTTCTCCTCTCTCCTGCTCTCCTCTCTCTTGCTCTCTCTCCTTCTCTCTGCCTTCTCTCTCTCTTCTCTCTGCTCTTCTCTCTCTCTCGCTCTCTCCTGCCTCTTCTCTCCTCTCTCCTCGCTCTTCTCTCTCGCTCTCTCTCTCTTCTCTGCTTTTCTCTCTCTCTTCTCCTCTCTCCTCCTTCTCTCTTCTCTCTCTCTCTGCTCTCTCTTCGTTCTCCCTCTTCTCTTGCTTCTCGCTCTTTCTCTCCTCTTCTTCCTCTGTTCTCTCTTCCACTGCTCTCTTCTTCCTCTCCTGTTCTTCTCTCTCGCTCTCCTCTTCTCTCTGTCTCCTCTCTCTTGCTTCTTCCTCTCCTCTCTCTCTGCTTCTCTTCTCTCTCTCTCTCTTCTCTCTCTCTCTCCTTCTCCTCTTCTTCTCCTCTCTCTTCTCTCTCTTCTCTCCCTCTCTCTGCTCTGTCTCTCCTCTCTGCCTCTCTCTGCCTCTCTCTCTCTCTTCTCTTCTTCTCTTTCTTCTTCTCTTGCTCTCTCTTCTGCTCTCCTCTTCTCTCTTCCTTCTCTCTCTCTCTCTTCCTCTGCTCCTGCTCTCTCTCTTTCTCTCTTCTCTCTCTCTCTGCTCCTTCTTCTTCTGCTTCTCTCTCTCTTCTCTTCCTCTTCTCTCTTCTGCTCTTCCTTCTCCTCTTCTCTCCTCTCTTCTCCTACTTCTCTCTCTCTCCTCTCTCTCCTTTCTTCTCTCTTTCTTCTCTCTCTCTTCCTCCTCTCTCTCTCCTGCTCTCTTCTCTTTCTTCTCTCGTTCTCTCCTCTCTCTCGCTCTTCTCCTCTCTTCTCTTCTCTGTCTCTCTGCTCCTCTCACTCTCTCTTGCTTCTCTCTCCCTCTCTTCTCTTCCTCTCTCTCTGCTACTCTCTCTCTCCCTCTCCTCTCTTCTCTTCTTTCTCGTTTCCTCTCTCTTCTGCTCTTCTTCTTCTGCTCTGCTTCTCTTCTTCTCTTTCTCTCCTTCTTCTCCTGTCTCTCTTCTCTCTCCTGCCTTCGTCTCTCTCTCTTCTCCTTCTCTCTCTCTCTCTCGTCTTTCTTCTTCCTACTCTCCTCTCTCTTCTTCTCTTCATCGCTTCCTTTCTCTCTTACTATCTTCTTTTCTCCTTCTTCTTCTCACCTGCTTCTTCTCCTCGCTCTTTCCTCCTCTCTTCTGTCTTTTTCTGCTGTTTCTTTCTCTCTCTTCTTCTTTTCTTCCTGTTTCTCTCTTCTCCTGTCTCCCTCTCTCTGCTCCTCTCTTCTCTATCTTCTTCTTTCCTCTCCATTCTCTCTCTCTCTCTCCTGCTTTCTCTGCTTCTCTTCCTGCTCTTCTCTCTCTCTCTCTGCTCTCTCTCTCTCCTCTCTTCTCTCTCTCTCTCTCTTCCTCTCCTGCTCTGCTTCTCTCTCCTCTGCTTTCCTGCTCTTCCTTCTCTCTTCCTCCTTTCTCTCTTCTCTGCTGCTCTTCTCTCTCTCGTCTCTCTCTTCTCCTCTTCTCTTCCTCCCTCCTCTCTCTTCCTCTGCTCTCTCTCTCTCTTCTTCTCTGCTCTTCTCTTCTGCTTCTCTCTTGTCTCTTCTGCTCCTCTCTCTCGTCTCTCTCTCCTCTCTCTTCTCCCTTCTCTGCTCTCCTGTCTCTCTCTTCCTTCTCCTTCTCTTCCATTCTCTTCTCTCTCCTGCTCTCTTCTCCTCTCATCCCTTCTCTCTCTTCTCTCTCTCCCTTCTCTCTCTCTGCTCTTTCTCTCGCTTCCTCCTCTATCTCTTCTCTCTCTTCTTTCTCCTGCTCTCTCTCTCCTCATCTCTTCTCTCTCGATTCTCCTCTCTTCGTACTCCTCCTCTCTCTGCTTCCTTCTTCCTTCTCTGCTCTCCTCTCTCTCTGCTTCTCTCCTCTCTGCTCTTCTCTCCTGCCTGCTTCTTCTTTCTCCCCTGCTCCTTCTCCTGCTCTTCTCTCTCTTCTCTGCTTCTCCTTTCTCCTTCTCTCTGCTCTCTTCTCTCTCTGCTTCTCTCTTTCTCTCTCCTTGCTCTTCGCTTCTCTCTCTACTCTCTCTCTTTCTTCTGCATCTCTCTTTCTCCTCTCTCTCTCTCTCTCTCTCTTCTCTCTCCTTCGCTGCTTCACTCTCTCTCTCTGCATCTCTTCAGCTCTCTCTCTCTAGCCTCTTTCTCTTCCTCCTCTACTCTCTCTCTTTCTCCTGCCTCTCTTCATTTCTATCTCTTCTGCTGCTTTCCTTCTTCTGCCTCTCTTCTCTTCTTCTCTCTCTGCTCTCTTCTCTCTTCTCTCTTCTCCCACTCGGTTTCTCTTCTCCCAGCTCTTTCGATCTTCTCCTGCTCTTTCTTTTCTTTCTGACTCTCATCTTCCTGACTCTTTCTTCTCTCTCCTCTTCTAGTTTCTTCTTCCTTGCCTCTCCTACTCTCTCCTGACCTCTCTCTCTCTCCTGACTCTTCTCTCTCCTGACTCCTCTAGTCTCCTATCTCTATTTTCCTGTTTCCTCTCTCTGACTCTTTCTCTCTCCCATCTCTCTCTCCTGCTCTAGCTCTCTCTCCTGTTCTCTTCTTCTCCTACTCTCTCTCCCAGCTCTCGATCTTCTCCTGTCCTCTCTCTTCTTCTCTCCCTTCTACTCTTCTCCTGCCTTATTCTCTTCTTCTCCTGCCTCCCTCTCTCGCCATTCTCTTCGCCTTATCCCTCCCTCCACTTACCTTCTCCTCTCTCCCGACCTTCTCCCTTCTCCGCTTCTTCCTCTCTCTGCAATGATTAGAGTGGTCCAGCTGATTCTTTAAGTGTAGTAGGACAGTAATACCCAACACTGATTCTTTAAGTGTAGTGGTGCAGTAATACCCAACTCTGATTCTTTAAGTGTAGTAGGGCAGTAATACCCAACACTGATTCTTTAAGTGTAGTAGGGCAGTAATACCCAACACTGATTCTTTAAGTACACTTGTTCTTCGTTGTGCTACAATGGACAGATCAACAAGTCTTTACTAACACACAACTGTTGTGTATTCTACAGACTGTCTGTTTGGTCAACCAGGTAGATTCATGTGTAAAGTACTGTGGAAATGCATAGGAAATTCTAGCTCACGTACTGTGGTGTGTGTGCTTTGACTTACCAGTAGTTGGTGGTGGAGACTGGTGTCCCGCAGCCATACAGGAGCATGTGATGGGCTGTGTCCATACTGGCATGAGGCTCAAAATCCACTGAGGGGAAAGAACAACACAATTACAGGGTTAAAGCCCTTGGCAAAGTACTTGTCTCCACAGGGTTTGTTTTAGGAGGAGAATTCCACTTGTCAAAGACCATTTATGCTAGTCTCCTCTGATTCTTTGAGAATAATGAGGTTGTTTAGACACCTTAACGTCCAGGATGTTGACTATGTCTTGTTTTTGGATGAAACAACCAGGTCTTCATAATTTAAAAAACAGAGGCATTTACCTACTGAGTGGACAAAACATTCAGAAAACGTTCCTAATATTGACTTGAAGCCCTGCCCGCTTTGGCCCTCAGAACAGCCTCAATTCGTCGGGGCATGGACTCTAGAAGGTGTCAAAGCGCTCCACAGGGATGCTGGCCCATGTTGACTCAATGCTTCCCACAGTTGTGTCAAGTTGGCTGGATGTTCTTTGGGTGGTGGACCATTCTTGATACACATGTGAAACTGTTGGAAGCGTGGAAAAACCCAGCAGCGTTGGCAGTTCTGGACACAAACGCCTGGCACCTACTACCATACCCCGTTCAAAGACACTTAAATATTTTGTCTTGCCATTCACCCTCTGAACACATACACAATCCATGCTTCACCGTAGGGATGGTAGCACGTTTCCTCCAGAAGTGACGCTTGGCATTCAGGCTGAAGTGTTCAATCTTGGTTTCATCAGAGCAGAGAATCTTTAGGTGCCTTTTGGCAAACTCGAAGCAGGCTGTCATGTGTCTTTTACTGAGGAGTGGCTTCCGTCTGGCTAATCTAACATAAAGGCCTGATTGGTGGTGTGCTGCAGAGATGATTGTCCTTCTGGAAGATTCTCCCATCTCCAAAGAGGAACTCTGGAGCTCAGTCAGAGTGATCATTGGGTTCTTGGTCACCTCTCCTCCGAGTGGTTTGGTGGATCCAAACGTATTCCATTTTAGAATGATGGAGGCCACTGTGTTCTTGGGGACCTTCAATGCTGCAGACATTTTTTGGTACCCTTCCCCAGACTCTGTGCCTCGACATAAATCCTGTCTCGGGCTCTACGGACAATTTTCTTCAACCTCACTGCTTGTTTTTTTCTCTGACATTCACTGTCAACTGTGGGACCTTATATAGACAAGTGTGTGCCTTCCAAATCATGTCCAATCAATTGAATTTACCACAGGTGGAATCCAAGTTGTAGAAACATCTCTAGTATGATCAATGGAAACAGGATGGACCTGATCTCAATTTTGATTCTCTATAGCAAAGGGTCTGAATACTTTTGTAAATAAGGTATGTTTATGTTTTTATACATTTGCAAACAAAATCAAATAAACCTGTTTTCGCTTTGTCATTATGGGGTATTGTGTGTAGATTGATGAGGGGAAAATAATTAAATCGTTTTTAGAACAAGGCTGTAACATAACAAAATGTGGAAAAGTCAAGGGGTCTGAATACTTTCCGAAGGCACTGTATGGCCAGTGTATATTTATGGCTCACATATATAGCCAGTATATATGTATTGTCAGTTTAAACACTCAGTGGCCAGTTTCCTAGGACACACATCTAGTAACAGGTCAGACAGCCCTTTGCCTCCAGAACAGCCTGAACTCTTGAGTCATGGAAACATTGCAAGAGATCTAACATGTGTGCCAGGAAAACATTCCTCACACCACCAGCCTGTACCGTTGACACACCAGGCAGGATGGGGCCAGTGGACTCATGCTGTTTACGCCAAATCCTGACTCGGTAATCAGCATAATGCAACAGGAACCAGGATTCGTCAGACCAGGTAAATATTCTAGCTGATCGGACTGGGACCCGGTGTGGTCGCAATAGCCCATCTTTGACAAGGGACCGACGAGTTGTGAGTTCTGAGATGGCGTTCTGCACACCACTGTTGTACCTGTGCCGTTATTTGCCTGTTAGCTTCCACGATTCTTTCCATTCTCCTTCTAACTCTCCTCGACTAACTATTTTTCGCTCCACAGGACTGCCGCTGACTGGATGTTTTCTGTTTGTTGCATCATCATCGGTAAACCCTAGACACGGATATACTAGGAACCTCAGTCGCTTAGGGTCACTCGTTTAGCCCATTTTAATGTTCATTTTAAAAGTAACAATGTCTCGATCACCTGTCTGCCTGCTTTATATAGCAAGCCACGGCCACGTGACTCACTGTCCTGTAGGGAGCGAACCATTTCCGTGAACGGGGTGGTGTATGGCCATGTATATACTGGTGTATGGCCATGTATATACGGTGTCGGCCATGTATATACGGTGTACGGCCATGTATATACGGTGTACGGCCATGTATATACGGTAGGGCCATGTATATAGGTGTACGGCTTCTACATATATATCTGATGTAGGAGCCATGTATATACGGTGTATGGCCATGTATATACGGTGTATGGCCATGTATATACCGGTGTGTGGCCATGTATATACGGTGTATAGCCATGTATATAGTGTATGACATGTATATACGGTGTATGGCCATGTATATACGGTGTAGGGCCATGTATATATGGTGTATATGGCCATGTATATATCGGTGTATGGCCATGTATATACGGTGAATACGGCCCATGTATATACGGTGTACGGCCATGTATATACGGTGTACGCCATGTATATACGGTGTATGGCCATGTATATATGGTGTATGGCCACAGTATATACGGTGTATGGCCATGTATATACGGTGTAGGGCCATGTATATATGGTGTATGGCCATGTATATACGGTGTATGGCCATGTATATAATGGTGTACGGCCATGTATATACTGCACTGCCAGTAGATAATGGGTACATATGGCGGTGTATGGCCATGTATATACGGGTGTGATATTGTCAAGGTATATATCGTGTGTAAGGGACATGTATATACGGTGTATGGCTCATGTATATACGGTGCAGGGCCATGTATATGGTGTACGGTGTATGGCCATGTATATACGGTGTATGGCCATGCATATACAGTACATGGCTCTGTGAAAACCTAAAAACAACTGAAAAACAAATTATTGAAAAGAGTTCTGACTCATATTAAGTTGGGGGTAAAATTGAAAGCGTAGGCTACTGTTTATACTCAGAGCATATTTTAGAGCATTAAAGGTGACTCTCTTCACTTTGTCTTCTTCATTAGGAAGCCAGGCACTCAGGCCTTAGCAGTGAAACGCAAGCAGAGCTTCAGCCCTGACAGAAAGTCAATGCTCTCTCTCCACATGAAAGTGATGAAAACCCCCAGGACGGGCTACTTGGCGCAGCCCAGTATAATCTCGGACCTGAATAATGAATGGGGCTTTCTGACAGGCCGGCGTGGGGGGGTGCTTCTTTTCTCCTTCATGAATTTTCATAACAGCACCATATGTCAGATCGGTGTACTGTGTATACAAGGAGAACAGCAGCAACAGTTTGACAGGTTCTCCTTGAATTCCTGTTTTAAGATAATATTTGTTCTTTCTCTATCTAGCAACGCTATTCGTATGAGTAACAAGTAAATGTCTAAGTTGAGGGTCTTTTTTTTTTTTACTGAAATGAGGAGGCCTTTCTTAGCCTTTTAGCTGTATTGTTCGTTTAGTCTGAAAGAGTCTAGGACTATTCACTCCAGTAACAAAATCAATTTTTGGATCACAGTGGTCTGTATTTCTCTATTCTGTGAGGATTTGGAGGTGAGCAGAAGCCCCTTCTGCTCAGTGGGCTGCCACCTTCTATAGCCTCTCTCGCCTGCCCCAGTATCCCTGTGTCCTGGGAGACGACACCTTATAATTAGGCAACAAATGCCTTCGCATTAATCAGGCTAAACAGATGTAGCACTGCAGGGAGGACTGGTGGCTCGTGAGAAACGAGTGAGCGAGAGAGAGACGATGGAGACATCACTCCTCTCTAAAGCCCTGATCTTGCAACAGACAGGCAGCAGCCCTGTAGGCATGGGGCTCGTCCTGGCTCAACCCTATGGCAAGCAATACTGGCTTTATCCGCCTCAGTGGGCTAAGTTAACACAGGGTTAATCTCTCCCACAGGCCCTATTTACTCATTCTCAGTTATTTTTGGAGGGATGTAGATAGTCATATCTGTATGCTTCAGCAAAATATTCTGGTCGCGGTTGGATTTGCATTACGGTTGGAAATAAGAATCAAGAAAGTTTGGGATAATAAGGCTCGGGGTGTTCAATTCCGCGAGGCCATGTCGTAACCCGTGGCGTCGAGTTTGTTGTCATAATGAGATTATGCCGATTCAGGCATGTTCTGTTTACAGTACGCAACACAGTGTTGAGAAACTTTAAAACATGTCACCGACATCGTGGCTATGTCTACAGTGTC
>NW_026289053.1:0-4386 GCF_023373465.1 Oncorhynchus keta | reverse complement strand
TTGTAATGAGTTTCCTCCTCTTCTTCCGAAGAGGAGAGGCGAAACGGATCAGAGGACCAATACGCGGCGTGGTAATTTTCCATGGTACTTTTTAATGCTATAAGGTACACATGAACAAAACTAACAAAACAAGAAATGTGAAACTCAAAACAGTCCTATCTGGTGCACACACAGAGACAGGAACAATCACCCACAAACACACAGTGAAACCCAGGCCACCTAAGTATGATTCTCAATCAGAGACAACTAATGACACCTGCCTCTGATTGAGAACCATACTAGGCCGAAACATCGAAATAACCAAAACATAGAAAAACAAACATAGACTACCCACCCAACTCACGCCCTGACCATACTAACTAAACACAAAACACAGAAAATAAAGGTCAGAACGTGACAGTACCCCCCCCCAAAGGTGCGGACTCCGGCCGCAAAACCTTGACCTATAGGGGAGGGTCTGGGTGGGCATCTGTCCGCGGTGGCGGTTCTGGCGCGGGACGCGGACCCCACTTCACCATTGTCTTTGTCCGCCTCCGTGGCTTTCTCACCATGGCAACCCCTCTCAATGACCCCACTGGACAGAGGGGCAGCTCAGGATGAAGGGGCAGAAGCTCTGGACAGAGGGACAGGGGCTCTGGACAGAGACAGGGAGCTCTGGACGAGAGGGACAGGGGCTCTGGCGCCTCTGGGCTGAGGGCTCTGGCGCCTCTGGGCTGAGCTCACCAGCGCCCTCTGGGCTGAGAGGCTCTGGCGCCCTCTGGGCTGAGGGCTCCGGCAGCGCCGGACAGGCGGGACGCTCCGGCAGTGAGCGCCGGACAGGCGGGAGGCTCGGCAGCGGTGCCGGATGGGCAGGCGCTCGGCAGCGGCGCCGGACAGCGAGGCTTACCGCAGAAGAAGAGGGAGAGACAGCCTGGTGCGTGGAGCTGCCCCGGAGCGGCGCCGGACGGCGGGGCAGCTCCAGCAGCGGCGCCGGACAGGCGGGACGCTCCGGCAGCGGCGCCCAGGACAGGCGGGACGCTCCGGCAGCGCGCCAGACGCCTCGGCAGCGGCGCCCGGACAGGCGGACGCTCCGCAGCGCGCGCCGGACAGGCGGGAGGCTCCGCAGCAGCGCCGGGGCGGGACAGGCGCCGGAGGCTCCCGCAGTGGCGCCGGACGAGCCCCGGGGAGGCCGGACAGCGGCGCCGGACAGGCGGGAGGCTCCGGCACAGGCGGGGAGGCGCCGGACAAGCGGAGGCTCCGGCAGCGAGCGCCGGACAGGCGGGAGGCTCCGCAGCGGCGCCGGACAGGCGGGACAGGCGGGAGGCTCGGACAGTGGCGCCGGGACAGGCGGGAAGGCTCCGGCAGCGGCGCCGGACAGGCGGGAGGCTCCGGCAGCGGCGCCGGACAGGCGGGACGCTCCGACAGCAGCGGGACAGGCGGGAGCACCTGCAGGAGGAGACTGAGAGACAGCCTGGTGCGTGGGGCTGCCACAGGAACTACCAGGCTGGGGAGACTTTCAGGAGGCTTAGTGTTAGGAGAGCCTGAAAGACCGGGCTGTGGGGGAGCACTGAGCTCTGGTGCGCAACCTTGGCACCACTTCCCCAGGCTGGACAAACCACTCGAGCCCGGACCCTCCAGAGTGCAGGCACAGGTTGAACCGGGCTGTGGGTAAGCACGGAGATCTAGTGCTTACTACACGCACCTCTCTCCCCAGGTCCACTCCCACAGTTGCCCGATGCAGGGAGCGCAGGCAGAGGACGCAGACTGCACCCTCCCAGCGCCCGGAGACACAGCACGAGAGCCGGAGGATAACCTGGACCAAGACTGCGTGCCGGCGACCAGACCCGCTGAGCAGGCACCACGCCCTCTGGCTCAATGCCCCACCTCACATGGCACTCTCGGGGGCTGCCCTATAGCGCACCGGGCTATGGACACGCACTGGCGACACCGTGCGCTCAACCGCATACGGTGCCTGACCAGTAATGCGTTGCTTATCATAAGCACGAGGAGGAGCTTCAGGTCTGCTACCTGGCTTAGTACCACACTGTGCCCCCAAAAAAATTTGGGGCTGCCTCTCGTACCTGTCGCACTGCCGTGCTGGCTTCGCCAACCTCATTCTCCTGTAACCTTTCCTTGCATTGCTCCATCAATCCCAGACGGGCTCCGCACTCTCCCTGGCCTGACCGCCCACCTATCTATCTCCTCCCAGATTGTGTAGTCCAGATTCAGCTCTGATGCTGGCCGCTGTTGTTGCTGCTGCTGCTGCTGTCGTCGCTGTCCTTTACCACGCGCTTGGTCCGATTGTGGTGGGTGATTCTGTAATGAGTTTCCTCCTCCTTCTTCCGAAGAGGAGAGGCAAACGGATCAGAGGACCAATACGCGGCGTGGTAATTTTCCATGGTACTTTTTAATGCTTTAAGGTACACATGAACAAAACTAACAAAACAAGAAAATGTGAAAACTCAAAAAACAGTCCTATCTGGTGCACACACAGAGACAGGAAACAATCACCCAAAGACACAGTGAAACTCAGGTTGGTATGATTCTCAATCAGAGACAACTAATGACACCTGCCTTCTGATTGAGAACCATACTAGGCCCGAAACATCGAAATAACCAAAACATAGAAAAACAAACATAGACTACCCACCCAACTCACGCCCCTGACCATACTAACTAAACACAAAACACAGAGAAATAAAGGTCAGAACGTGACACACTTGGCAGTAAATGCATTGGCTGAGTGTTAATGGTTTCAGAGATAGTGCTTCAAGAATCACTGTCAGTGTTTAAGCATTCAGAAAAAAACTGTAGTCAAACAAGGTAACCCAATTATGTTGAGTTAGTTTAGTAAGTAACAGAAAGGTCGCTGACACCAAACAATCCTTAGTGAATACCTGGTAAATGGAATGGAAACAGTACTGTAATATAACGTGATAAAGTGAGAAAAGTGGAACCTAATCAGTAAAGTAGCTCAACAATCCGAGGACTGATTCCTGAAGAATGCTAGCCTGGTTAAACCAGACTGAATTAGCAATTTTGAGTGGTTTAACCAGGCTTGGAGAATGCTGTGTTTAAATAGCTCAACAATGGTTTACAGTGCCTGTAGTGAGTAAAACCTACAACTAGTATGTGTTAATCAAACTAGGTATGATATGATCATCTTGTTAGTAGCTCAACACTCCAGGACTGATTCCTGGAAATTGTAGTGTCACTATTAGACAAACAGACTCTCTCTCAGCTGGTCATCGTTGGAAAGCAGTGACTCAGTGCCCTCGACAGGAAGTTGTTAGCCTGCTCACATGCCAGATGTAACATTTCACAGTTCCCCCTATCCTCTCAGCACACCAAATCAAATCAAATCAAATGGTATTTATCAGCTTTGTAAATAACAGGTGTAGACTTATAGTGAAGTATTTACTTAAGTGTCCTTTTCCAAAAATGCAGAGTTAAAGATACAGATAAAAAAATAAAAAACACAAATGATAAATACAAAGTAAATAATTAATTACACTGACAAGTAATAACATGGCTATATACAGGGAGTACCAGTACTGAGTTGATATGCAGGGGTACGAGGTAATAACATGGCTATATACAGGGAGTACCAGTACTGAGTCAATGTGCAGGGGTGGTAATAACATTTGCTATATACAGGGTACCAGTACTGGTTTGAGTATGCAGGGGTACGAGGTATGTGGCTATATACAGGGAGTACAGTACTGAGTCAATGTCACAAAAATTCTGAGAGTAATAACATGGCTATATACAGGAGTACCAGTACTGAGTTGATATGCAGGGGTATGAGGTAATAACATGGCTACATGGGAGTACCAGTACTGAGTCAGTAAAGAGTACGAGGTAATAACATGGCTATATACAGGGAGAACCAGTACTGAGTCAAGTAATGCGGGGAGTGAGGGTAATAACATGGCTATATACAGGGAGTACCAGTGAGTCAATGTGCAGGGGTGCGAGGTAATAACATGGCTATATACAGGGAGTACCAGTACCGGAGTCGATATGCAGGGGTGTGAGGCAATAACATGGCTATATACAGGAGTACCAGTACTGAGTCAATGTGCAGAGTACGAGGTAATAACATGGCTATATACAGGGAGTACCAGTACCGAGTCGATATGCAGGGTGTGGGTAATAACATGGCTATATACAGGGAGTACCAGTACCGAGTCGATATGCAGGGGTACGAGGTAATAACATGGCTATATACAGGGAGTACCAGTATGAGTCAATGTGCAGAGTGCAGTAATAACATGGCTATATACAGGGAGAACCAGTACTGAGTCAATGTGCAGAGAGAATCTGAGGTAATAACATGGCTATATACAGGGAGTACCAGTACCGAGTCGATATGCAGGGGGTGCGGGGTAATTGAGGTAATAAAAA
>NW_026289052.1:0-27717 GCF_023373465.1 Oncorhynchus keta | reverse complement strand
GTCTGGAGATCCCGGCGAAGATCCCTGCACCGGAGGCGCCACCGAAGTGGGGAGTCAAGCGGGGCGGGGCCTACGTCCCGCACCGGAGCCCCCACTGAGAGTAGATGCTCCACCCGGACCCTCCCCCTATAGGTACAGGTTTGCGGGAGGAGGGGGACTGTCACGTCCTGACCTTAGAGATCCTTATTTATTCTCTATGTTTGGTTAGGTCAGTGTGACTCGGGTGGGAAAATCTGTTTTCTATTTCTTTGTTGTTTTTGCAGAGGTCATTCCCAATCAGCTGTCGATCGTTGTCTCTGACTGATTGGGGATCATATTATAAGTTGTCATTTTCCGTTGGGGTTTTGTGGGGTGTTATTTTCTGTTTAGTGTCTGTACCTGACGGAACTGTTCGTTTTTTGAATTTGTCTCTTTTTTTTGAGTGTTTCTTGAAAATACATATCGTGAACACTTTTCACGCTTGCGCTGCCCACTCTTCCTTCCACCAATGACCGTTACATTCTTAATTAAAATAAAGTGGTGATCCTAACTGACCTAAAACAGGGAATTTTTACTAGATTAAATGTCAGGAATTGTGAAAACTGAGTTGAAATATATTTGGCTAAGGTGTATGTGAACTTCTGACTTCAACTCTAAGTCAACATCTACAGTACCAGTCAAATGTTTGGACACACTACTATTCAAGGGTTTTTCTTAATTTTTTTACAATTTTCTACATTGCAGAATAATAGCGAAGACATCTCAGCTATGAATATACAGTTGAAGTCGGAAGTTTACATACACCTTAGCCAAATACATTTAAACTCAGTTTTTCACAATTCCCTAGCAGATTAGAAAGAATGGCTCACCCTGTGTTCAAAAATTGCCTTTTTCCTTCATTCAGATTACAACCTCTCACTTTGGTTATTTGAAAATTAAATAAACTCCAAATAAGCAATAGAAAGCTGGTTTAAATTTCTGTTTAATCCAATGTGCACTGCTACGTACTGCACGTTCATAAATTCTGTGTTGGTTTGAAGTTTCACTGCACTAAATGTGGAATTTACTCAGGCAGCGCCTTGGTCCACTCATTCTTACGACGAACGAGACAATTACATTGATAGAAGTCACGTCTTTCTGCAACATTAAAGCTGATCTACCCACTACAAAAACAGGCTGTATCCTGCTTATTGAGAACATGCCTTAAACATACAATATAATTTAAGGGAGCCTAGTATTTATTTTCTTTGAGGAGAAGTATGATGCGTAAGACCTTTACTCCTTGAAGCAAATGTTGACTGTCAATACTGTCAATATGACTGTCATCATATTCAGCAAACACTTGATGTCCATTGTTTTACTGTTACAATCACTCCTTACTGTAGCCTATGCTATTTAATCAACTGTAGTATCAATCCACAATGGATTTGGATGAGAATATTCTGCCAAATTGGAGTTGATCCGACGCAAAGACCGTCAATAACCTAGAGAACTTGTGAAAAGCGCATGCAGTATTATGGAGTAACGCCTTGATTTGCTAGTGAATGGCCAATCACTTATGACAACTTGTTTATTCATCAAAACCCAACCCTTTCACACTACTGCCATTTATTGTGCTCATAATAATGCTTGGGAAAATAGCAAACATATTTCTGACACACCCTGTACCTATAGTGCTACCGCCAGTGCTTAAATTGACCATTGAGTTAGGTTTGTTAAAATAGAGCCCCATGTGTGTGTGTAGTATCACTACCACTCTACACCTCCTCTAATCACAGGGTTGTGCATTAATTTATCTGGTGTAATAACAGCCTAGCCACCTTTCTGCCTACATGTTGGTGGAGACATAAGAACCAAGACGCCCAGCGTGTTCCTCCCTCTCCGCCTCAGGCCCCACAGTGGCTAGTTATTAAAAATGACAGTTTTTACACTTCCCTTTTGAGACGCAACCCATAACTGCAGTCATGTCTAAGGGGTACCTGAGGGAAGAAGAAGAGCTTTACTGGATAGGGTAGGGTAATAATCACTGACAAATGGCACCATATCCCCTATATGGTGCACTACGTTTGATCAGGGCCCATATGGGATAGGGTGCCATTTGGGACAAGGATCTCTCTTCTCATCTGTATGAAAGTGGAGGAGGGTATTTGTACAGAGATGGGTGGTTTGTTTAATCCTGTTTGATCACCCAGAGAGACAGTTATACTGTTAAAACAAAGTGGGGAAGGATTCCTGCCTGAAATATGAAATATGAAATATATCTTGGTGTTATGCATGAACAATATTTTTGGATGCTAGATATGTAAGATTAGATGTCAACCATCACTGGGCATGTGAGAGTAACATACACGATATGGTGGCAGGAGAGAATTTGTGTATAGGGAATAGGAGAACCATGACAACAGTAATGCATGTGCACAGCAAGATCCTAATGAAACATCATATCTTGGATTCATAATTGATTGATATGTAGGGTATGACCCTACAACATTACATTAGATAAGGCATTGGAGGATATATATAAAGTTGTGCCTTTAGAGGAGGTTTTGCTATAAGGTAATCTAATAAGACAGAACAAACAGCTAACTCACTTTACTCTAACTCATGTGTCACAACCTGATCTGTTTCACCTAGCTTGTGCTGGTCTCCACCGCCCCTCCAGGTGTCACCCATTATCCCCTGTGTTATACCTGTGTTTTTTGGTTGTCTGTTGCCAGTTCGTCTTGTCTCGTCAAGCAAACCAGCGTTTTTCCCATACTCCTGTTTTTCTCTAGTCCCTGTTTTCTAGTTTTCACGGTTTTGACCATTCTGCATGCCCTGACCCTGAGCCTGCCTGCCGTTCTGTACATTTTGTACTCTGCTCTGGATTACTGAGCTCTGCCTGCCCTTGACCTGTCGTTTGCCTGACCCCTGTTTTTGTAATAATCTTTTGTTACTTTGAACTGTCTGCATCTGGGTCGTATCCTGAGGTCTGATAGTACCAGCGGTCCAGTTGATAAGGGGATTTTTGCACTGGAGCCAAGAAAACCCCAATACCACGGAAACCTGAGTAGACTTGATGAGCATAAACTGTATAGACTCAGCACTAGACAGGTGAAACAGATCAGGGTGTGACATCATGAGTACTGTAATTATATGACTCTCAAAGGCAGGGTCTGAACACACAAAGCATTCCTCCATGAATCAAAAAGTAAAAAGGCCTAAACTATTGCAACGTTAGAGAGTTACTGTGAGGTGATTGTTCTCCAGTCAAGCCTGTTCTGAGCACAAATACCACCCCCTTCCCCACTGTGGAGTTACAGTGCCTTGGATCCACTACGAACTCTGAATATAGATGGGGGGCAATCAATTCATATAAGGTGCCTGGGGCACAGCTGGGAGCTGAGGGGGGTCTATAACAAGTGGCAACAGTGAGAGACTTATTAATGAAGAGATGGATTTTTAAAAGTAGTAGCTCGATCTGTTTGGGCATAGACCTGATAGTAGGACAGAACTCTGCAGGCTCTCTCTACAGTAGATTGCAACTCCGCCCCTTTAGCAGTTCTATCTTGACGGAAAATGTTGTAAGTGGGGATGGAAATCTCATTTTTCGTGGCCTTCCTAAGCCAGGATACAGACACGGCTCGGACATCAAGGATGGCAGAGTGTGCTAAAGCAGTGAATAAAGCAAACTTGGGGAGGAGGCTTGATGTTAACATGCATGAACCCAAGGCTTTTCCGGTCACAGAAGTCAACAAATGAGAGCGCCTGGGGAAACACAGGGCCTGGATTAAACAGAGGAGAAGTAGGATAAGGGTACGGCTAAAGGCTATAAGAACTGGTCATCTAGTGCTTCAGAACAGAGAGTAAAAGGAGCAGACATCTGGGTGTGTTAGGATAGACTCGGGGCATAATGCACAGACAAGGGCATGGTAGGGTGTGAATACAGTGGAGGTAAACCTAGGCATTGGGTGACGATGAGAGAGGCTGCATCTCTGGAAGCGCCAGTTAAGCTAGGTGTGGTCTCCGTATGTGTGGGGGTGGGGCAAGGAAGCTAACCGAGTCATGTAGAGTGGGACTAGGGCTCCACAGTAAAACAAAACAATGAGAGCTACCCTAACCAACAGTATACATGACATATTGACACTAGAGGGAGGCATAAAGCAATCACAGGTGTTGATTGGGAGGGCTGACAACAACGGGTAAACAGCTAAGACAACAACAATGGATAAATGGCGATGAATGGGCAGAGGGTCAGTTAACCTCTTGCTCCTACCTGGCAGGCAGGCGTCCCATCTAGAGCTCTGAAATGCAATGCGCTACGCTAAATGCTAATAGTATTAGTTAAAACTCAAACGTTCATTAAAATACACATGCAGGGTATTGAATTAAAGCTACACTCGTTGTGAATCCAGGCAACAAGTCAGATTTTTAAAATGCTTTTCGGCGAAAGCATGAGAAGCTATTATCTGATAGCATGTAACACCCCAAAAGACCCGCAGGGGACGTAAACAAAATAATTAGCATAGTCGTCGCTTACACAAACCGCACAAAATAAAATATAAAACATTCATTACCTTTGACCATCTTCTTTGTTGGCACTCCTAGATGTCCCATAATCACTATTGGGTCTTTTTTCCGATTAAATCGGTCCATATATAGCCTAGATATCGATCTATGAAGACTGTGTGATAAACGGAAAAAAATAGCGTTTCATAACGTAACGTCATTTTTTTTATTCAAAAAGTTGACGATAAACTTTCACAAAACACTTCGAAATACTTTTGTAATGCAACTTTAGGTATTAGTACACGTTAATAAGCGATCAAATTCATCAGGAGGCGATGTCAATTCTACAGGTGTCCGTCTCGAAAAAATGTCTTGGAGAGAGCTCGACCAAAACATCCGGTCGGAGACCGGAGGGAATCGATTCCCTTGATTCGGTTAGACCAAGAATCAAAGCTGAATCAAATGACAAGACTCTAGACAACGTGTGGAAGCTGTAGGCACTGCAACCTCGGCCTCATTTAATTAGGTTCCCTTGAACAATTCCTGGAAGTAGCGCAAGGATATTTATTTCCATTTTCAGTGATCAGATTTTCCTGCACTTTTCGATGAAACGCACGTTCTGTTATAGTCACAGCCGTGATTTAACCAGTTTTATAAACGTCTGAGTGTTTTCTATCCACACATACTAATCATATGCATATACTATATTCCTGGCCTGATTTTTAACAGAATGTTCGAAAAAGTAGAGGGTCGACTTAACAGGTTAACAACACAGGGCCTGAATTCGATGCTGGGGCCGACAGATAAACAAAATTACGGGAGACACGGAGTTCAGACAGTTAGCGGGCCGGGGCTAGTAGCTGGGTCCTCACCGACATCAATGACGCAGAGGCCGGTTGAGAGCACATTGGCCGAAATTCGTCAGCAGACCACTGCTATGGATCGGCGGCCCGTATTGACAAAGGGTCCATGCAAATTGGCAAGAGAGGTATTGTAGTTGGTGTACTTAGCTTGCTAGCCTGGGGAATGGGCCTAGCTCGAGGCTAACTGGTGCTTGCGCCTGGACAAGGGCGTTAGCCACGATAGCCACTCGGTAGCAGTTAGCTAGCTGCGATGATCCGGTGTAATGTTTCAGAGATTGTGGCAGGAATCCGGTGATAAAGTAGGAAAAGAAAGCAGTCCGATATGCTCAGGGCTGACTTCGCGCTGTGCAGACTGGCAGATATTTTCCAGGCTATCCAGGCTAAAGCGGCTGGTGTCTGTGCTAAAGGTAAAGACTGCTAGCAGTGGCTAACAATGACTAAGTATAGTAGCAGATCCGTACCACGTTGATTGAGGCAGTTGCAGGAAGGTATATTTAATTAGAAAAGTAAAAATCTGAATATTTACATGGGACAAAACACGGGACAAAAACAAACAAGTCTTTCTGGTATGCCATCTTAAAATACAAAGAAATGTCAATAGAATAACAGGTAAAACAAAATGAAAAGCAGCTACTTTGTTATTCTATCTGCATTGTTTGACGTGACTGTCACAAGCAAGTGATAGCCATCATGGCAACGGAATTTAGAATGAATGACTGGGTTAAGCGCCCATAGATATAGAACAAAAAGATTTCACGACTGGGTAGCATCTCTGGCAAACTAACCGATTGCATGTACGGACATCTTTTGCAGCCACTCGAAATCATGAATCAGCATCATATTTATGGATATATACAAAGAAATAAAGTAGAAAAACAGGTAAAATTATATTTGATATACAGCTAATTGATATACAGCTAATTTACTGTGATTGTGTTAGCTGTGTAGTTGGCTAGGTCCTCTGAACACTGGCCTGATGAGTGAGCACATGTTCTATGCCAGGTGAAATCACACATTATTAGCTCATTGTTATGGATGTACCCAAAAAAGCTTAAACATACACAAATGCAGATACTTTGCTGTTATTATAGCTGCACTGTTTTACCTGTGGTTGTGTTAGCTGTGTAGTTGGCTACACAGCTAACACAATAAAGGGATAAGAGTGTTGCCAGCCAGTGTTGGAACAGAACATTTGGAACAAACGACTGGGTCGAGGCAATAAATATAGAACAAAAAGACTTCACGACTGGGTCACGTCTCTGGAAACCTAACTGATTGAATGAACGGCCAGCTAGCCTGGCTTGCAACCGTAGATGTGTTGGGTCACGGCCTATTTTTTTCATTTTTGGGATGAAATAGTAGTCTATGAACACATTTATCAAAATAATGTTTTTAATTTAATTGGTAACCCTTTGTAGAAAAGCAATTGTACACTCGAGGTTGTGCAAAACAACCTTAACGTCATTTTAGCGTTAGTTGCTTTAATTTATTTCACTTGTGGTAAATTGCAGGTGACTACAGGTTAAAATAGCCATTCAAACAGTTTTGAACAGAGAAAACAGAACATTCTGCACCATTGCACTCCATTGTAAAGAGCAAGGGTGCCAATATATAGTATTAAAGAGCAACTGTAGGACACGACAAAGACCATATATGGGTCATTTCTGCTCTCTAAAGAGTAAAAGCAAAAATAAGTTGAAAAAAGGAACAGGAGAATAACAAGAGCATGAGGTAAACTGAAACCACCAGGAAGAGGAAGAGGAGGAGTCATCACAGTTCCAAAAATAACAAAGACATGTCATGATGAAAACAAATTAAGATGTTAATTCCCTTAGATGGGGATATCCTTCAGCAGGAAACAGTGGAGTAATAATTATAGTACTACAGTATGTCATGTCGGGCCCTCTCACTTCCCCTAATCAACCAATCGGGGGTTGACACATACTCAACAACCAAACACTGTAAAGGCTGCGTCTCCATAGTCTCATGTGGTGTCCTCTCATCTTCCTCTCCTTCATTTATACCGAGATGAAGACCTGGAAAGATGAAGTGTTCTCTGAATGGGACAGATTAAAGAGAGCAGATTAGAGGAGGAAGACTGTAGACGATTGAGATGCAACCACTTTATGACATCCAGCACCATCACCTGCTTCACCTCTTTTTTGGGTTGAAGCTCAAAAGGCCGTGTCATGACTGAACCTTTTTATTTATTTGTCCTGGCTGTTCCCTAGACATCTTCTAACTAGAATTGGAGTATTACTCATAACTTAGCCCAGCCCGAAACAGACAGGAGCTATTCCTAAATTGTGAGCTTGGCCCTGTGTGTGGAACATACTGTATGGTCCAGAGTGGTTCTGGGTTCTCCTGGAGCAGAGCAGCCTGTAGACAGCTATAAAAACAAAGCCTCCTGGACCCTGGGAACATGCTGCCCATCCAGCTATGGGAACATGCTGCCCATCCAGTTATGATGGATGCCCTGAGTGGGAGCAATACATTGGCAGTAGAATCCCATTCCAAGAAGATACATTAATAAAATATTATTACATTTACATTTAAGTCATTTAGCAGACGCTCTTATCCAGAGCGACTTACAAATTGGTGCATTCACCTTATGACATCCAGTGGAACAGCCACTTTACAATAGTGCATCTAAATCTTTTAAGGGGGGTGAGAAGGATTACTTTATCCTATCCTAGGTATTCCTTAAAGAGGTGGGGTTTCAGGTGTCTCTGGAAGGTGGTGATTGACTCCGCTGTCCTGGCGTCGTGGGGAGTTTGTTCCACCATTGGGGGCCAGAGCAGCGAACAGTTTTGACTGGGCTGAGCGGAAACTGTACTTCCTCAGTGGTAGGGAGGCGAGCAGGCCAGAGGTGGATGAACGCAGTGCCCTTGTTTGGGTGTAGGGCCTGATCAGAGCCTGGAGGTACTGAGGTGCCATTCCCTCACAGCTCCGTAGGCAAGCACCATGGTCTTGTAGCGGATGCGAGCTTCAACTGGAAGCCAGTGGAGAGAGCGGAGGAGCGGGGTGACGTGAGAGAACTTGGGAAGGTTGAACACCAGACGGGCTGCGGCGTTCTGGATGAGTTGTAGGGGTTTAATGGCACAGGCAGGGAGCCCAGCCAACAGCGAGTTGCAGTAATCCAGACGGGAGATGACAAGTGCCTGGATTAGGACCTGCGCCGCTTCCTGTGTGAGGCAGGGTCGTACTCTGCGGATGTTGTAGAGCATGAACCTACAGGAACGGGCCACCGCCTTGATGTTAGTTGAGAACGACAGGGTGTTGTCCAGGATCACGCCAAGGTTCTTAGCGCTCTGGGAGGAGGACACAATGGAGTTGTCAACCGTGATGGCGAGATCATGGAACGGGCAGTCCTTCCCCGGGAGGAAGAGCAGCTCCGTCTTGCCGAGGTTCAGCTTGAGGTGGTGATCCGTCATCCACACTGATATGTCTGCCAGACATGCAGAGATGCGATTCGCCACCTGGTCATCAGAAGGGGGAAAGGAGAAGATTAATTGTGTGTCGTCTGCATAGCAATGATAGGAGAGACCATGTGAGGTTATGACAGAGCCAAGTGACTTGGTGTATAGCGAGAATAGGAGAGGGCCTAGAACCGAGCCCTGGGGGACACCAGTGGTGAGAGCGCGTGGTGAGGAGACAGATTCTCGCCACGCCACCTGGTAGGAGCGACCTGTCAGGTAGGACGCAATCCAAGCGTGGGCCGCACCGAGATGCCCAACTCGGAGAGGGTGGAGAGGAGGATCTGATGGTTCACAGTATCGAAGGCAGCCGATAGGTCAAGAAGGATGAGAGCAGAGGAGAGAGAGTTAGCTTTAGCAGTGCGGAGCGCCTCCGTGATACAGAGAAGAGCAGTCTCAGTTGAATGACTAGTCTTGAAACCTGACTGATTTGGATCAAGAAGGTCATTCTGAGAGAGATAGCGGGAGAGCTGGCCAAGGACGGCACGTTCAAGAGTTTTGGAGAGAAAAGAAAGAAGGGATACTGGTCTGTAGTTGATGACATCGGAGGGATCGAGTGTAGGTTTTTTTCAGAAGGGGTGCAACTCTCGCTCTCTCGAAGACGGAAGGGACGTAGCCAGCGGTCAGGGATGAGTTGATGAGCTAGGTGAGGTAAGGGAGAAGGTCTCCGGAAATGGTCTGGAGAAGAGAGGAGGGGATAGGGTCAAGCGGGCAGGTTGTTGGGCGGCCGGCCGTCACAAGACGCAAGATTTCATCTGGAGAGAGAGGGGAGAAAGAGGTCAGAGCACAGGGTAGGGCAGTGTGAGCAGAACCAGCGGTGTCGTTTGACTTAGCAAACGAGGATCGGATGTCGTCGACCTTCTTTTCAAAATGGTTGACGAAGTCATCTGCAGAGAGGGAGGAGGGGGGAGGAGGATTCAGGAGGGAGGAGAAGGTG
This sequence comes from Oncorhynchus keta, assembly GCF_023373465.1. NCBI lineage: Eukaryota > Metazoa > Chordata > Actinopteri > Salmoniformes > Salmonidae > Oncorhynchus > Oncorhynchus keta. The sequence continues at coordinate 17,974 of NW_026289052.1, read as the reverse complement.
GCAAAGAGCTTCCTAGGGTTAGAGGCAGATGCTTGGAATTTAGAGTGGTAGAAAGTGGCTTTTGCAGCAGAGACAGAGGAGGAAAATGTAGAGAAGAGGGAGTGAAAGGATGCCAGGTCCGCAGGGAGGCGAGTTTTCCTCCATTTCCGCCGGCTGCCCGGAGCCCTGTTCTGTGAGCTCGCAATGAGTCGTCGAGCCACGGAGCGGGAGGGGAGGACCGAGCCGGCCTGGACGATAGGGGACATAGAGAGTCAAAGGATGCAGAAAGGGAGGAGAGGAGGGTTGAGGAGGCAGAATCAGGAGATAGGTTGGAGAAGGTTTGAGCAGAGGGAAGAGATGATAGGATGGAAGAGGAGAGAGTAGCGGGGGAGAGAGAGCGAAGGTTGGGACGGCGCGATACCATCCGAGTAGGGGCAGTGTGGGAAGTGTTGGATGAGAGCGAGAGGGAAAAGGATACAAGGTAGTGGTCGGAGACTTGGAGGGGAGTTGCAATGAGGTTAGTGGAAGAACAGCACCTAGTAAAGATGAGGTCGAGCGTATTGCCTGCCTTGTGAGTAGGGGGGGAAGGTGAGAGGGTGAGGTCAAAAGAGGAGAGGAGTGGAAAGAAGGAGGCAGAGAGGAATGAGTCAAAGGTAGACGTGGGGAGGTTAAAGTCGCCCAGAACTGTGAGAGGTGAGCCGTCCTCAGGAAAGGAGCTTATCAAGGCATCAAGCTCATTGATGAACTCTCCGAGGGGACCTGGAGGGCGATAAATGATAAGGATGTTAAGCTTGAAAGGGCTGGTAACTGTGACAGCATGAAATTCAAAGGAGGCGATAGACAGATGGGTAAGGGGAGAAAGAGAGAATGACCACTTGGGAGAGATGAGGATCCCGGTGCCACCACCCCGCTGACCAGAAGCTCTCGGGGTGTGCGAGAACACGTGGGCGGACGAAGAGAGAGCAGTAGGAGTAGCAGTGTTATCTGTGGTGATCCATGTTTCCGTCAGTGCCAAGAAGTCGAGGGACTGGAGGGAGGCATAGGCTGAGATGAACTATGCCTTGTTGGCCGCAGATCGGCAGTTCCAGAGGCTACCAGAGACCTGAACTCCACGTGGGTCGTGCGCGCTGGGACCACCAGATTAGGTGGACGCCCACGCGGTGTGGAGCGTTTGTATGGTCTGTGCAGAGAGGAGAGAACAGGGATAGACAGACACATAGTTGACAGGCTACAGAAGAGGCTACGCTAATGCAAGGAGATTGAATGGCAAGTGGACTACACGTCTGGAATGTTCAGAAAGTTAAGCTTACGTAGCAAGAATCTTATTGACTAAAATGATTCAAATGATACAGTACTGCTGAAGTAGGCTAGCTGGCAGTGGCTGCGTTGTTGACTTTGTAGGCTAGCTGGCAGTGGTTGCGTTGTTGACACTACACTAATCAAGTCGTTCCGTGAGTGTAATAGTTTCTACAGTGCTGCTATTCGGGGCTAGCTGGCTCGCTAGCAGTGTTGATTACGTTACGTTGCGTTAAAAGAACGACAATAGCTGGCTAGCTAAACTAGAAAATCGCTCTAGACTACACAATTATCTTTGATACACAGACGGCTATGTAGCTAGCTATGTAGCTAGCTACGATCAAACAAATCAAACCGTTGTGCTGTAATGAAATGAAATGAAAATGTGATACTACCTGTGGAACGAAGCGGAATGCGACCGGGTTGTTGAGTGCGGAAGTTCTATTCAGTAGACGTTGGCTAGCTGTTGGCTAGCTAGCAGTGTCTCCTACGTTAAGGACGACAAATAGCTGGCTAGCTAACCTCGGTAAATTAAGATAATCACTCTAAGACTACACGCTCTAAACTACACAATTATCTTGGATACGAAGACAGCAAAGACAACTATGTAGCTAGCTAACACTACACTAATCAAGTCGTTCAGTTGAGTGTAATAGTTTCTACAGTGCTGCTCCTTTTGTCCTCTGTTAGAGCTTTCCCGGGATACAAATCCCAGAACTAATATTTCGACAGGTGTAGGCTACATGTGGACATTGACATCAGCAAAAATGTTATTCGATGTGGTCGTGTTACAAAGCCCAAAAAATTTAGATTGATGTGTTTATAAAGAAAGTAGGAATACATTTTACTTAAAAATAGAAATCTGTTGTATGTAGAGTACAACTTCAACCCTCTAACCAGAACTAGAATGGCATTTCTATTTATATTTCTATGGTCTATTTGCCCAAATCTCAGGATTTGGCTGTCTAACATACCGACATGCACAGCTCTCTGGGCGAGGTTCTCTTTTCTCTCCAGTGGGTGATGAAGTTCCTTCCCATCTACAGTGGGGCAAAAAAGTATTTAGTCAGCCACCAATTGTGCAAGTTCTCCCACTTAAAAATATGAGAGAGGCCTGTAATTTCATCACTTCAACTATGACAGACAAAATGAGAGAAAGAAAATCCAGAATTTCACATTGTAGGATTTTTTATGAATTTATTTGCAAATTATGGTGGAAAATAAGTATTTGGTCACCTACAAACAAGCAAGATTTCTGGCTCTCACAGACCTGTAACTTCTTCTTTAAGAGGCTCCCCTGTCCTCCACTCGTTACCTGTATTAATGGCACCTGTTTGAACTTGTTATCAGTCTAAAAGACACCTGTCCACAACCTCAAACAGTCACACTCCAAACTCCACTATGGCCAAGACCAAAGAGCTGTCAAAGGACACCAGAAACAAAATTGTAGACCTGCACCAGGCTGGGAAACTGAATCTGCAATAGGTAAGCAGCTTGGTTTGAAGAAATCAACAGTGGGAGCAATTATTAGGAAATGGAAGACATACAAGACCACTGATAATCTCCCCTCGATCTGGGGCTCCACGCAAGATCTCACCCCGTGGGGTCAAAATTATCACAAGAACGGTGAGCAAAAATCCCAGAACCACACGGGGGGACCTAGTGAATGACCTGCAGAGAGCTGGGACCAAAGTAACAAAGCCTACCATCAGTAACACACTACGCCGCCAGGGACACAAATCCTGCAGTGCCAGACGTGTCCCCCTGATTAAGCCAGTACATGTCCAGGCCCGTCTGAAGTTTGCTAGAAAGGATTTTTATGATCCAGAAGAAGATTAGGAAAATGTCATATGGTCAGATGAAACCCAAATAGAACTTTTTGGTAAAAACTCAACTCGTCGTGTTTGGAAGACAAGGAATGCTGAGTTGCATCCAAAGAACACCATGCCTACTGTGAAGCATGGGGGTGGAAACATCATGCTTTGGGACTGTTTTTCTGCAAAGGGACCAGGACGACTGATCCGTGTAAAGGAAAGAATGAATGGGGCCATGTATCGTGAGATTTTGAGTGAAAACCTCCTTCCATCAGCAAGGGCATTGAAGATGAAACGTGGCTGGATCTTTCAGCATGACAATGATCCCAAACACACAGCCCGGGCAACGAAGGAGTGGCTTCGTAAGAAGCATTTCAAGGTCCTGGAGTGGCCTGGCCAGTCTCCAGATCTCAACCCCATAGAAAATCTTTGGAGGGAGTTGAAAGTCTGTGTTGCCCAGGTACAGCCCCAAAACATCACTGCTCTAGAGGAGATCTGCATGGAGGAATGGGCCAAAATACCAGCAACAGTGTGTGAAAACCTTGTGAAGACTTACAGAAAACGTTTGACCTCTGTAATTGCCAACAAAGGGTATTTAACAAAGTATTGAGATAAACTTTGATATTGACCAAATACTTATTTTCCACCATAATTTTCAAATAAATTCATTAAAAATCCTACAAAGTGATTTTCTGGATTTTCCCCCATTTTGTCTGTCATAGTTGAAGTGTACCTATGATGAAAATTACAGGCCTCTCTCATCTTTTTAAGTGGGAGAACTTGCACAATTGGTGGCTGACTAAATACTTTTTTGCCCCACTGTATGTCAAGTATTACAGGTTATAGACATATGCAGTCAGATGCCAGGAGGGGTGGAGTACATGAAACTCCATCATGGAAATAATAGCGCATACCTTATGCGTCCAGCAGGCAGAGTTCAATAACTACAGGCAGATGTGAGATGCAGGAGGATGGCACTCTTCTCATACTGAGTAGCCTACAGAGTAATATGAGAAGAATGCAATCGCTCAACTTATGTCGATATTATAAACAGCGTGTTTTGACAACTTTCAAGTGGAACAGTTCCATGTGTACAGAACAAAAGATAAATGAAACATGTGAAGTGTTTGTCCCATGTTTCATGAGCTGAAATAAAAGATCCCCGAAATGATCCATGCACACAAAAAGCGAATTTCTCTCAAAGTTTGAGCACAAATTTGTTTACATATCTGTTAGTGAGCATTTCTCATTTGCCAAGGTAATTGAGCCACCTGACGGGTGTGACATATCAAGAAGCTGATTAGGCATCATGATGCACACAGGTACACCTTGTGCTGGGAACAATAAGGTTCCCTGTTACATCGTAACAGCGATGGGGTTATGGTTTGGGCAGGCACACAGTGTATTTGGAAAGTATTCAGACCGATTCCCTTTTCCACATTTTGTTACGTTACAGCCTTATTCTAAAATGGATTTTTTTTAAATGATTAAAAAATCTCATCAATCTAGACCCCATAATGACAACAGGTTTTTAGAAATGTTTGCAAATTTATAGGTGCATCCTGATTCCATTGATCATTTTCGAGATGTTTCTATAACTTGACTGGAGTCCACGTGTGGTAAATTGAATTGATTGGACATGATTTGGAAAGGCACACACCTGTCTATATAAGGTCCCACAGTTAACAGGTCATGTCAGAGCAAAAACCAAGCCATGAGGTCGAAGGAATTGTCCACAGAGCTCCGAGACAGGATTGTGTCGAGGCACAGATCTAAGGAAGGGTACCAAAACATTTCTGCAAAATTGAAAGTCGTCAAGAACATCGTGGCCTCCATTCTTAAATGGAAGAAGTTTGGAACCACCAAGACTCTTCCTTGAGCTGCCTGCCCGGCCAAAATGTGCAATCAGGGAGAAGGGCATTGGTCAGGGAGGTGACCAAGAACCCAGTGGTCACTCTGACAGATCTCCAGAGTTCCTCTGCGGAGATGGGAGAACCTTCCAGAAGGACAACCATCTCTCCAGCATTCCACCAATCAGGTATTTATGGTAGAGTGGCTAGATGGAAGCCACTCCTCACTAAAGCTCTCTGGTTTGATGAAACCATGATTGAACTCTTTGGCCTGAATGCCAAGAGTCAGGTCTGGAGGAAACCTGGCACCATCCCTACGGTGAAGCATGTTGGTGGCAACATCATGCTGTGGGGATGTTTTTCAGCGGCAGGGACTGGGAGACTTGTCCGGATTGAGGGAAAAATGAACAGAGCAAAGTACAGAGAGATCCTTGAAGAAAACCTGCTCCAGAGCGCTCAGGACCGCAAAAGTTCACCTTCCAACGGGACAATGACCCTAAGCACACAGCCAAGACAATGCAGGAGTGGATTCGGGACAAGTCTCTGAATGTCCTTGAGTGGCCATGCTAGAGCCTGGAATTGAACCCAATCGAACATCTCTGGAGAGACTTGAAAGTAGCTGTGCAGCGGCACTCCCTATCCAACCTGACAGAGCTTGAGAGGATCTGCATTGGAAGAATGGCAGACACTCCCCAAATATAGCTGTGCCAAGCTTGTAGCATCATGCCAAAGAAGACGCGAGGCTGTAATCGCTCCCAAAGGTGCTTCAACAAAGTACTGAGTAAAGGGTCTGAATAGCAATGTAAATTTAATATTTACATTTGCATAATATATATGGGGTATTGTGTGGAGATTGATGACGGAAAAATTATTTCATACATTTTTTAATAAGGCTGTAATGTATTTTTTTTGAAAGGGGTCTGAATACGTTCCGAATACACTGTAAGCACCGGACAATGAACAAAATTGCATTTTATCTATGGCAATTTCAATGCGCAGAGATACTGTGACGAAATCCATTGTCGTGCCATTCATCCTCCGGCATCACTTCATGTTTCAGCATGTTGCAAGGATCTGTATACAACTCCAAGAAGCTCAAAATGTCCCCGTTTTTCCATGACCTGCCTACTCACCAGACATATTTGGGGTGCTCTGTGTATGACAGCATGTTCCAGTTCCCGTCACTATCCACCAAATTCGCATAGCCATTAAAGGAGTGGGACAACATTCGACAGGCTACAATCAACAGCCTCAACTCTATGTGATGGAGATGTGTCGCACTGCATGAGGTAAATGACAGCCACACCAGATACGGGACTCTTTTTCTGATTGTTTTTCTGTGACCAACAGATGCATATCTGTTTTCACAGTCATGTGAAATCCATAGGGTAATTTATTTTTTTGCTGACTTTATACATAGAAATACACCTATGCATATCTAACCCCTTCATCTGCATTAATCTGAGGACACATGATTGGTGTAGTATTCCAATAAGATACTTAATTTCAACCAGTGGAGAATGTGAAACATTTCATTTAACATTCATTATCCAGGTGTTATAAATACATAATACATGCATTATAAATATTATAATTGTAATACTTTATTATAAATATAAGTTCAATCTGTACTTCAAGGTGAGGAGAGAGGTGTTGAAAAGAGAAAAGGAAAGAGGTAAAACAGAGGAGCAGGGAAGACAGCATATGATTACTGAATTACAGTGTGACCCTAATATTCTCTCAGTTCATCACAATTACATAGTTTCTCTTGTGTGTCTCCTAACCAGTCAGCCCGAAGGCTATATTAAGAGCGGGTGAGGTAGCGATGACGGGACTGGCTTCCGCTCTCACATCAAAACATACTTGCAGACGAGAGACAGAAGGATAGATAGATACAATAAAAAAAACAAAGCTTTATCATGCACAATTAATCTTCTCCTTTCCCCTTCTGATGACCAGGTGGCGAATCGCATCTCTGCATGTCTGGCAGACATATCAGTGTGGATGACGGATCACCACCTCAAGCTGAACCTCAGCAAGACGGAGCTCCTCTTCCTCCCGGGGAAGGACTGCCCGTTCCATGATCTCGCCATCACGGTTGACAACTCCATTGTGTCCTCCTCCCAGAGCGCTAAGAACCTTGGCGTGATCCTGGACAACACCCTGACGTTCTCAACTAACATCAAGGCGGTGTCCCGTTCCTGTAGGTTCATGCTCTACAACATCCGCAGAGTACGACCCTGCCTCACACAGGAAGCGGCGCAGGTCCTAATCCAGGCACTTGTCATCTCCCCGTCTTGATTACTGCAACTCGCTGTTGGCTGGGCTCCCTGCCTGTGCCATTAAACCCCTACAACTCATCCAGAACGCCGCAGCCCGTCTGGTGTTCAACCTTCCCAAGTTCTCTCACGTCACCCCGCTCCTCCGCTCTCTCCACTGGCTTCCAGTTGAAGCTCGCATCCGCTACAAGACCATGGTGCTCGCCACGGAGCTGTGAGGGGAACGGCACCTCAGTACCTCCAGGCTCTGATCAGGCCCTACACCCAAACAAGGGCACTGCGTTCATCCACCTCTGGCCTGCTCGCCTCCCTACCACTGAGGAAGTACAGTTCCCGCTCAGCCCAGTCAAAACTGTTCGCTGCTCTGGCCCCCAATGGTGGAACAAACTCCTCACGACGCCAGGACAGCGGAGTCAATCACCACCTTCCGGAGACACCTGAAACCCCACCTCTTCAAGGAATACCTAGGATAGGGTAAGTAAGGGTAAGTAATCCTTCTCACCCCCCTTCTCCCCCCAACAAGATTTAGATGCAAGTGGCTGTTCCACTGGTGGTCATAAGGTGTATGCACCAATTTGTAAGTCGCTCTGGATAAGAGCGTCTGCTAAATGACTTAAATGTAATGTAAATGTAAATGCTAACACAGTCAGTCATCATAATCATCAGGAGGTGAAATGCAAAACTGACCTTGGATCATTAACTCTGGGACTACTCCATCTCTATCTGTATTTCAATGTAAATCATCTCTTTAATAATACTTCCTGTATAATATAAGTATAATATCCCTTATAACAAATCATGAAAACATTGGATAGATAGATATGTGTAGCATGTGACAATAGCAGGATCATATTAAGGATAGCGTCACAAATGAATACATAAATACCACTTAAAGTTTGATGATGACTTGATCATTTGAATCAGCTATGTAGATCTAAAGCAAAAACAAATATGTGCACCCATTTGAAAGCCAGGACCAGGACTGAGAGCAGCTGCTCTTCATTGGGACCTCTTAATCTGCAGACAGGCTTTCACAGATCTCTGTATCTGAGGACAGAAAACCTCACAAGAAATAGACTACACAAAAGTACCTGCTCTATCCAGAATAGCCTTTGACAGGTGGGCCTGCTATCCTTTCACTCTTCTCCAAAAATACAAATGTTTGCCATTATCAAGAGTGGCTAAAACAATATCCTACATAGTGTGGGAGGACTGCAACTAAAAAGGCTGGAGACTCATAACTAATCGAAGAGCATGCATGTATATGTCCTGACCAAAAGATGAGGAGTCAGTGGTAGAGTTCACTTGACGCTGCAGCACAGCAAGATTCTCAGTAGAGACAGGGGGCATGGGATGTCAGGAACAGTGACCCCATTGTCAGTGTTTCCAGATTCCAGATTATCCTCCTGATAAAGCAGGTCCTCCACCTGAATACTCAAAATAAACAAATATCTATTAGTGACGATACAGTTGGCAGTAACAGGGCCTTGATAGTCCAGTGAAAATGGTTAGTGTTTATGTGGTGCAAATCTTAAGATTAGCAGCTAACATCTTAAGGGTTTTTAAATTAATGCATGTGAGACAGGTTCCATGTACAACAAGACAGGCAGAGAGGAAGAGAGAAAAAGAACACAGAACAGTTTAATTCCCTCTGGTTATGGACACTTTTGCCAGCAATAAAGCTTCCACAGCCTGTTCCTCGGACAGTGAAAATACATCTGGCAACATCTACATTTTCGACCCCTAGGTCAGCTCACACTCTGAAAGTAAAGAAAATAGCTTATTTTTTTGTAAATATGAAAACAATAACTGAGATATGACTGTTCAATGTAAAGCAACAGATATCATTTTGAGGTTACGTCAATACAGCACAGAAAGATTAACACCAGACTGGTATTATATGGTTGTTCATTAGGTGATGGAGAATATTCAATATGCATACAAAATGGGGGAAGGGGGAGCAGGAACAGAGTATTTTTTACAAGCTATGCAACGAAGTTGGATCATTCTGGCAATGATACCTTTTTTACATTGGTTATCTTGTTACTAAGGCTAATAATATATGCTAATAAAGGTCCTCTGAGTATATCAAAAAAAAGTTTGGCTTACTTCCACTGGTATGCCATCCAGCCCTGGAGTTTTCCTAGCCTTAAAAAGGCTTTAATTGCATCAAGACATGTCTCCTCTGTAATTTGGCCTTCACATGAGTCTCTGTAGAAGATGTTAATTTTACATTATTAATAGGGGAAAAAAATCTATACAATTAGCTTTGGTTAGTGGAGATGGAGGAGACTGAACCGAAAACATATTCTTGAAGTACATTACTTCCTCTTTCAAAATATAATTTGGTGAATAATGAGTCATTTGTAAGAAGTGTCAATACATTTTTTTTGGTAGCGTTTCTACGATTGAAAAATAATTTTGTGGCTTTTCCCCATATTCTATCCAGTTCACGTTATCATATCTTTGTCCGAGTGTCACGTTCTGACCTTTATTTTGTTTTGTCGTTATTTAATATGGTCAGGGCGTGAGTTCGGGTGGGCAGTCTATGTTTGTGTTTCTATGATTTTGGGATTTCTATGTTTTGGCCTAGTATGGTTCTCAATCAGAGGCAGGTGTCATTAGTTGTCTCTGATTGAGAATCATACTTAAGTAGCCTGGGTTTCAATTTATTTTTATTTTTTTATGGAGGGGGGGGGGTGTTTCTTGTCTTTGTGTCTATGCACCAGATAAGACTGTGTTCGGTTTTCATATTTATTGTTTTGTAGTTAGTTCATGTTAAGTGTCTCTTATTAAAGAACATGAACTCTAACCAGCTAACGTTAGCTAGCCAGTTTGAGGTGAGACATTATTGAAAGCTGGTTGGCTACATCCAATGATTAGCTAGTGTTAGGTTCTAATCACACAGAGTAAAAACTCAAACAAATAATTAGGAAAAGCTCAAACCAGGTGTATTCCCCCAAGGGGTCAAACAGCTGCAAAGACTAAGACATGTTTACTCAAGCACATATATTTATACCTTTCTACTAGGTCGGAGTCAACGCTTTGCACATCTGGACAGCCAATACATCTCTGTTGCTAGTCAGGAACTTAATTGGTTCCTTTCACTGGTGTAGTCCTGGCCCTGCCTCCTGCTAGAACCTTCGTGGGCATGGACATATATGTGTGTGGGATAGGACTGTTCTTTCTCACTTCATCTGACCTCGGACCTCACTCCTCCCTAATCCACGGCTGTCCTACCTTATCAGTGACGGAAACCAGACTGTTGCCCTTTGCCTCCATCCATAGGATCCATGAGATTTGACAATAACATGTTCTACAGAATGTAAACTTCCTGCCTCCCCCCATTGTCACACTCTGTAACTTTCCATACACCTAGTTCTTATCCACCCTCCATTGACCCCAACATTTACATTCATTATACAGTAAAGTAAACAATAAGTTCCAGTATGGTAACATGAAAAAGTGTATTTCAAGCTAGAATCCAACACTAAGCTAGTAGCTACAATTAGTTGTCATTAGCAAGGTAGCTAGCTAACGTGAGTTATGCACATCTTCCTTTGACATACTACGTAATATTAGCTAATGTATTTAGACAGTTACAGTGTCATTCCCCTTTCATCTGTGGTATCATAGCTTGCCTGGCCCCCTAGCATTATCAAATAATGTTGTATCACCAAAAGCAGCTACTACTTAGCTAGTATCAGCTAACTACTTAGCTAGCGTACTCACCAACACCAGTAGTTTGATGGTTGACAGGCAGCAGAAGTTATTGTGTCAGATGTAATCTATTCCTGGCCATCTGGCAATATTGTTGAAATGCATTGTAAGTTTGCACCAACTTTATGAAGCATATCTTCACTCCATATTTTCTGAGAAAAATGTGCATGCATTGTACCTGGAAGCTGGGGGTGTGGGAATTATTGGCAAAAGTGGACACTTAAGTAATCCATACCCAACCCTACAGTAAATTGTGACAAACTCACTTACAGAACTCTATTTTGGACGAGACTGACTCTAAGACCAAAATTATCCTATTTTCACTTTGTAGTTCATTTTGACGCTAGAATAAAAGTTTGACTCATATCCATGACACATAGGCCATTTTCAAAATGAGAAGTCAGTTTTCAAGGGCATTTGACTTTTAAATGCATTGTATTGTCATCAGACCCTGCAACAGTTTGAACACAATTCCTGGTAACTGGTAGCTTCCTGGTAGCTATCTAACTTTAAATATGAAGCTGTCACTCAACAGCAAGTAACCCTAACTACTGACGTTACTGTTCAAATAGTCAGTATAACTTCTAGTCCTACTAGCTAGCTAAAGCATTTAGCTAAAGGCACGGCAGGCAGCACGCTACATATCTGTACGATGAAATAGTTGATCATTTAATTGACCTTTGACCTTTTAATGGCATCAGACCGAGGCTCTGCATCTGTCCTCGTGCTCCTAGACCTTAGTGCTGCTTTTGATACCATCGATCACCACATTATTTTGGAGAGAATGGAAACCCAAATTGGTCTACACGGACAAGTTCTGGCCTGGTTTAGATCTTATCTGTCGGAAAGATATCAGTTTGTCTCTGTGAAAGGTTTGTCCTCTGACAAATCAACTGTACATTTCGGTGTTCCTCAAGGTTCCATTTTAGGACCACTATTGTTTTCACTATATATTTTACCTCCTGGGGATGTCACTCGAAAACATAATGTTAACTTTCACTGCTATGTGGAGGACACACAGCTGTACATTTCAATGAAACATGGTGAAGCCACAAAATTGCCCTCGCTAGAAGCATGTGTTTCAGACATAAGGAAGTGGATGGCTGCAAACGTTCTACTTTTAAACTCGGACAAAACAAAGATGCTTGTTCTAGGTCCCAAGAAAGAAAGGGATGTTCTGTTGAATCTGACAATTAATGTTAATGGTCGTACAGTCATCTCAAATAAAACTGTGAAGGACTTTGGCGTTACTCTGGACCTCTCTCTCTCTTTTGAAGAACATATCAAGACCATTTCAAGGACAGCTTTCTTTCCATCTACGTAACATTGCAAAAATCTAAAACTTTCTGTCCAAAAATGATGCAGAAAAATTAATCCATGCTTTTGTCACTTCTAGGTTAGACTACTGCAATGCTCTATTTTCCGGCTACCCGGATAAAGCACTAAATAAACTTCAGTTAGTGCTAAATACGGCTGCTAGAATCCTGACTAGAATCAAAAAATATGATCATATTACTCCAGTGCTACACTGGCTTCCTGTCAAGGCAAGGGCTGATTTCAAGGTTTTACTGCTAACCTACAAAGCATTACATGGGCTTGCTCCTACCTATCTCTCTGATTTGGTCCTGCCGTACATAACTACACGTACACTACGGTCACAAGACGCAGGCCTCCTAATTGTCTCTAGAATTTCTAAGCAAACAGATGGAGGCAGGGCTTTCTCCTATAGAGCTCCATTTTTATGGAATGGTCTGCCTACCCATGTAAGAGACGCAAACTCCGTCTCAACCTTTAAGTCTTTACTGAAGACTCATCTATTCAGTAGGTCATATGATTGAGTGTAGTCTGGTCCAGGAGTGGGAATGGTGAACGGAAAGGCTCTGGAGCAACGAACCGCCCTTGCTGTCTCTGCCTGGCCGGTTCCCCTCTTTCAAATGGAATTTCTCTGCCTCTAACCCTATTACAGGGGCTGAGTCACTGGCTTACTGGGGCTCTTTCATACTGCCTCCAGTATTTATGCTGTAGTTTATGTGTCGGGGGCTAGGGTCAGTTTGTTATATCTGGAGTACTTCTCCTGTCCTATTCGGTGTCCTGTGTGAATTTAAGCTTGCTCTCTCTAATTCTCTCTTTCTTTCTCGGAGGACCTGAGCCCTAGGACCATGCCTCAGGACTACCTGACATGATGACTCCTTGCTGTCCCCAGTCCACCTGGCCGTGTTGCTGCTCGAGTTTCAACTGTTCTGCCTTATTATTATTTGACCATGCTGGTCATTTATGAATATTTGAACATCTTGGCCATGTTCTGTTATAATCTCCACCCACCACAGCCAGAAGAGGACTGGCCACCCTCATAGCCTGGTTACTCTCTAGGTTTCTTCCTAGGTTTTGGCCTTTCTAGGAGTTTTTCCTAACCACCGTGCTTCTACACCTGCATTGCTTGCTGTTTGGGGTTTTATGCTGGGTTTCTGTACAGCACTTTGAGATATCAGCAGATGTACGAAGGGCTATATAAATACATTTGATTTGATTTTGATTTGATTTGATCATTGTAAATCTACTTAGAATTGAACACCCTCTTCCAAGTAGTTTTTTGTTGACTCTAAAACATCTCACTCTTATCCTGTTCCAATGCTTTGTGTGATATGTGAAATTCCTGAAATGTGTGCAATGATTTCTGCTAGATGAAAAGCCAAAATTTGTATGACATTTAAAACATACTCAACTTCATTAAAACATTTCACCTAGTACAAAACACCTTTTTACATATACCCCAAATTATTACTATTTAGAATGCAAGTAATGGCATTCAGACAGCCAGAGAAACAGAGAGTGAGATATATAGAGAGGGGCTCCTCTCTACTCATCTCTAAGGTTAGGGCCTCTAGTAATTCCCTCTGGAGTCATTAGTTACCGCCCCCCTCCTTTCTGCCATTCCATGGGAGTTTAGATGCACAGAAACAGCTGTTGGCGGAGCTGCACACACAGTCCAGAACAGCTGAGGCCTCTACACATTCAGCAAAGCCACTCTCTCTCTCAATCCCTCTCTCTTTTCCTCTCTCCTCCACAGAGGCGTGGAGGCCTCAGCTTCAACTGGTCTGTGCCCAGTTTCCCAAAAGCATCTTAAGGCTAAATTAATATTAGAACCATAGGATTATAGCGATTCTAACCGTAAGAATCTTTTGGGAAACTGGGCCCTGGTGCGTGTGTTAGAGTGAATACTAATTGCTCCTGTAAGTCACTCTGAATAAGATTGTCTGCTTAAGACAAAACATTTTTATTTTTATTTACACTACTCTGCTCATGTCTCCAGTGGTTTGGCCTGACTGACCACCGACCGTTTTAAGAATAAAACTGTTACATTTCGAGCCTAGTTGGTTTAGCCACAGAAAAAGCGAGCAACCTTCCCGCTAACCATGATTGGCTGAGATAATGACCACTGACATGCCGAGAGATTAGTTTGGATTGGTCTGCCATATAGCACACGCGCGTCTGTCTATTGGAGCTAGTCAGTATGTCTAGGTAATTGTGCCAAATGCAGCTTTTTTTATGTATCGTGTAGTAAAACTGCATAAACCTAATATCAAGTTAAAATGTACTGTTAGCTAGCTAACGTTAGCTGGCTGGCTCGCTAGCTAACGTTATGTATAGACATTATGTCTCCACTTTCTGGAGGACCAAGTTTTGAAATCAGTGGAATTTGAGTATGATAGCCAAGGAGATGGAGAAAACACCAGCCTGGATTACATAGTCAAACTAAGGGCAACCATGCATGGCATCAGACAGGAGGCACAACCAACATACATACATACAGGTAAGATAGTCTAGCTAGCTACATTTTCAGATATTATATGTTTCTAATTTAGACAAAGTGGTTTAATTTCAAGTGTACTGTTAGCTAGCTAATGTTAGCTGCCTGGGTCGATAGTTAATGTTATGTGTATGATCTTATTCTTCCTATCTCAGACACATTTTCTTGACTAGTTATAGCCATAGAACCTGGTTAGTTAGCTACCTGCAGATTCATGCAGGGTAATAATGTCATGAGTTGTGATTATGGTCCATTGTTTAGCTAGTTATCTAGCTACATGTCTTAACAAAAGACTCCATTCTAATTTTGACAAAGTATTTTCATTTCAAGTTAATGTACTGTTAACTAGCTAACGTTAGCTGGCTGGCTCGCTAACTAACGGTACGTAATGCGTTGGGATTCATTGTTTACCTAGCTAGCTACATTGATAAACAAAAATACCCTCGTGTTAAGTGTGCCAGAGGGCAGAATAACTGATAAATCTTTGAACGCTCAACACCCGTTGAGTATGGCCGGTGTCAGTAAATGTTGGCATTAAATTGTTGCCAGGAGCACTGCTACATTCAGCAACGCTCTGGATAACATGAAAACTCTCTAACCAGCTCTGCTATGGGGGAAAAATGGTCTCCGGTAGCCTCTGGAACTGCCGATCTGCGGCCAACAAGGCAGAGTTCATCTCAGCCTATGCCTCCTCCAGTCCCTCGACTTCTTGGCACTGACGGAAACATGGATCACCACAGATAACACTGCCACTCCTACTGCTCTCTCTTCGTCCGCCCACGTGTTCTCGCACACCCCGAGAGCTTCTGGTCAGCGGGGTGGTGGCACCGGGATCCTCATCTCTCCCAAGTGGTCATTCTCTCTTTCTCCCCTTACCCATCTGTCTATCGCCTCCTTTGAATTCCATGCTGTCACAGTTACCAGCCCTTTCAAGCTTAACATCCTTATCATTTATCGCCCTCCAGGTTCCTCGGAGAGTTCATCAATGAGCTTGATGCCTTGATAAGCTCCTTTCCTGAGGACGGCTCACCTCTCACAGTTCTGGGCGACTTTAACCTCCCCACGTCTACCTTTGACTCATTCCTCTCTTCCTCCTTCTTTCCACTCCTCTCCTCTTTTGACCTCACCCTCTCACCTTCCCCCTACTCACAAGGCAGGCAATACGCTCAACCTCATCTTTACTAGATGCTGTTCTTCCACTAACCTCATTGCAACTCCCCTCCAAGTCTCCAACCACTACCTTGTATCCTTTTCCCTCTCGCTCTCATCCAACACTTCCCACACTGCCCCTACTCGGATGGTATCGCGCCGTCCCAACCTTCGCTCTCTCTCCCCCGCTACTCTCTCCTCTTCCATCCTATCATCTCTTCCCTCTGCTCAAACCTTCTCCAACCTATCTCCTGATTCTGACTCCTCAACCCTCCTCTCCTCCCTTTCTGCATCCTTTGACTCTCTATGCCCCCTATCCTCCAGGCCGGCTCGGTCCTCCCCTCCCGCTCCGTGGCTCGACGACTCATTGCGAGCTCACAGAACAGGGCTCCGGGCAGCCGAGCGGAAATGAGGAAAACTCGCCTCCCTGCGGACCTGGCATCCTTTCGCTCCCTCCTCTCTACATTTTCCTCTTCTGTCTCTGCTGCTAAAGCCACTTTCTACCACTCTAAATTCCAAGCTTCTGCCTCTAACCTTAGGAAGCTCTTTGCCACCTTCTCCTCCCTCCTGAATCCTCCTCTCCCCCTCCTCCCTCTCTGCAGATGACTTCGTCAACCATTTTGAAAAGAAGGTCGACGACATCCGATCCTCGTTTGCTAAGTCAAACGACACCGCTGGTTCTGCTCACACTGCCCTACCCTGTGCTCTGACCTCTTTCTCCCCTCTCTCTCCAGATGAAATCTCGCGTCTTGTGACGGCCGGCCGCCCAACAACCTGCCCGCATGACCCTATCCCCTCCTCTCTTCTCCAGACCATTTCTGGAGACCTTCTCCCTTACCTCACCTCGCTCATCAACTCATCCCTGACCGCTGGCTACGTCCCTTCCGTCTTCAAGAGAGCGAGAGTTGCACCCCTTCTGAAAAAACCTACACTCGATCCCTCCGATGTCAACAACTACAGACCAGTATCCCTTCTTTCTTTTCTCTCCAAAACTCTTGAACGTGCCGTCCTGGCCAGCTCTCCCGCTATCTCTCAGAATGACCTTCTGATCCAAATCAGTCAGGTTTCAAGACTAGTCATTCAACTGAGACTGCTCTTCTCTGTATCACGGAGGCGCTCCATACCGCTAAAGCTAACTCTCTCTCCTCTGCTCTCATACTTCTAGACCTATCGGCTGCCTTCGATACTGTGAACCATCAGATCCTCCTCTCCACCCTCTCCGAGTTGGGCATCTCCGGCGCGGCCCACGCTTGGATTGCGTCCTACCTGACAGGTCGCTCCTACCAGGTGGCG
The DNA here is from genome assembly GCF_023373465.1 of Oncorhynchus keta. Classification (NCBI taxonomy): domain Eukaryota; kingdom Metazoa; phylum Chordata; class Actinopteri; order Salmoniformes; family Salmonidae; genus Oncorhynchus; species Oncorhynchus keta. The sequence continues at coordinate 786 of NW_026289052.1, read as the reverse complement.
TGGCGAGAATCTGTCTCCTCACCACGCGCTCTCACCACTGGTGTCCCCCAGGGCTCTGTTCTAGGCCCTCTCCTATTCTCGCTATACACCAAGTCACTTGGCTCTGTCATAACCTCACATGGTCTCTCCTATCATTGCTATGCAGACGACACACAATTAATCTTCTCCTTTCCCCCTTCTGATGACCAGGTGGCGAATCGCATCTCTGCATGTCTGGCAGACATATCAGTGTGGATGACGGATCACCACCTCAAGCTGAACCTTGGCAAGACGGAGCTGCTCTTCCTCCCGGGAAGGACTGCCCGTTCCATGATCTCGCCATCACGGTTGACAACTCCATTGTGTCCTCCTCCCAGAGCGCTAAGAACCTTGGCGTGATCCTGGACAACACCCTGTCATTCTCAACTAACATCAAGGCGGTGGCCCGTTCCTGTAGGTTCATGCTCTACAACATCCGCAGAGTACGACCCTGCCTCACACAGGAAGCGGCGCAGGTCCTAATCCAGGCACTTGTCATCTCCCGTCTGGATTACTGCAACTCGCTGTTGGCTGGGCTCCCTGCCTGTGCCATTAAACCCCTACAACTCATCCAGAACGCCGCAGCCCGTCTGGTGTTCAACCTTCCCAAGTTCTCTCACGTCACCCCGCTCCTCCACTCTCTCCACTGGCTTCCAGTTGAAGCTCGCATCCGCTACAAGACCATGGTGCTTGCCCTACGGAGCTGTGAGGGGAACGGCACCTCAGTACCTCCAGGCTCTGATCAGGCCCTACACTCCAAACAAGGGC
>NW_026289051.1:0-3734 GCF_023373465.1 Oncorhynchus keta | reverse complement strand
ACACCACTGTGGCTGGCCCTAGAGGAATGGAGTTTGACACACACTGTGGCTGGCCCCTAGAGGAATGGAGTTTGACACAACACTGTGGCTGGCCCTAGAGGAATGGAGTTTGACAACACTGTGGCTGGCCCTAGAGGAAAGGAGTTTGACACAACACTGTGGCTGGCCCTAGAGGAAATGGGTTTGACACCACTGTGGCTGGCCCTAGAGGAAATGGAGTTTGACACACACTGTGGCTGGCCCTAGAGGAAAGGAGTTTGACACACACTGTGGCTGGCCCTAGAGGAATGGAGTTTGACAACACTGTGGCTGGCCCTAGAGGAATGGAGTTTGACACAACACTGTGGCTGGCCCTAGAGGAATGGAGTTTGACAACACTGTGGCTGGCCCTAGAGGAATGGAGTTTGACACAACACTGTGGCTGGCCCTAGAGGAATGGAGTTTGACACAACACTGTGGCTGGCCCTAGAGGAATGGAAGTTTGACACACCACTGTGGCTGGCCCTAGAGGAATGGAGTTTGACACAACACTGTGGCTGGCCCTAGAGGAATGGAGTTTGACAACACTGTGGCTGGCCCTAGAGGAATGGAGTTTGACACAACACTGTGGCTGGCCCTAGAGGAATGGAGTTTGCACAACACTGTGGCTGGCCCTAGAGGAATGGAGTTTGACACAACACTGTGGCTGGCCCTAGAGGAATGGAGTTTGACCAACACTGTGGCTGGCCCTAGAGGAAAGAAGTTTGACAACACTGTGGCTGGCCCTAGAGGAAATGGGTTTGACAACACTGTGGCTGGCCCCTAGAGGAATGGAGTTTGACACACACTGTGGCTGGCCCTAGAGGAATGGAGTTTGACACACACTGTGGCTGGCCCTAGAGGAATGGAGTTTGACACACCACTGTGGCTGGCCCTAGAGGAATGGAGTTTGACACAACACTGTGGCTGGCCCTAGAGGAATGGAGTTTGACAACACTGTGGCTGGCCCTAGAGGAATGGAGTTTGACACACCACTGTGGCTGGCCCTAGAGGAATGGAGTTTGACACAACACTGTGGCTGGCCCTAGAGGAATGGAGTTTGACACAACACTGTGGCTGGCCCTAGAGGAATGGAGTTTGACACAACACTGTGGCTGGCCCTAGAGGAATGGAGTTTGACACAACACTGTGGCTGGCCCTAGAGGAATGGAGTTTGAACAACACTGTGGCTGGCCCTAGAGGAATGGAGTTTGACACAACACTGTGGCTGGCCCTAGAGGAAAGAAGTTTGACAACACTGTGGCTGGCCCTAGAGGAATGGAGTTTGACAACACTGTGGCTGGCCCTAGAGGAATGGAGTTTGACACACACTGTGGCTGGCCCTAGAGGAAATGGAGTTTGACACACACTGTGGCTGGCCCTAGAGGAATGGAGTTTGACACACCACTGTGGCTGGCCCTAGAGGAATGGAGTTTGACAACACTGTGGCTGGCCCTAGAAGGAATGGAGTTTGACACAACACTGTGGCTGGCCCTAGAGGAATGGAGTTTGAACAACACTGTGGCTGGCCCTAGAGGAATGGAGTTTGACACAACACTGTGGCTGGCCCTAGAGGAATGGAGTTTGACACACCACTGTGGCTGGCCCTAGAGGAATGGAGTTTGACACAACACTGTGGCTGGCCCTAGAGGAATGGGTTTGACAACACTGTGGCTGGCCCTAGAGGAATGGAGTTTGACACACCACTGTGGCTGGGCCCTAGAGGAATGGAGTTTGACGCAACACTGTGGCTGGCCCTAGAGGAATGGAGTTTGACACAACACTGTGGCTGGCCCTAGAGGAATGGAGTTTGACAACACTGTGGCTGGCCCTAGAGGAATGGAGTTTGACACAACACTGTGGCTGGCCCTAGAGGAATGGAGTTTGACAACACTGTGGCTGGCCCTAGAGGAATGGAGTTTGACACAACACTGTGGCTGGCCCTAGAGGAATGGAGTTTGACTAACACTGTGGCTGGCCCTAGAGGAATGGAGTTTGACAACACTGTGGCTGGCCCTAGAGGAATGGAGTTTGACAACACTGTGGCTGGCCCTAGAAGAAAGAAGTTTGACAACACTGTGGCTGGCCCTAGAGGAAAGAAGTTTGACAACACTGTGGCTGGCCCTAGAGGAAATGAGTTTGACAACACTGTGGCTGGCCCTAGAGGAAAGAAGTTTGACAACACTGTGGCTGGCCCTAGAGGAAATGAAGTTTGACAACACTGTGGCTGGCCCTAGAGGAAATGGAGTTTGACAACACTGTGGCTGGCCCTAGAGGAAAGGAGTTTGACAACACTGTGGCTGGCCCTAGAGGAATGGAGTTTGACAACACTGTGGCTGGCCCTAGAGGAATGGAGTTTGACACAACACTGTGGCTGGCCCTAGAGGAATGGAGTTTGACAACACTGTGGCTGGCCCTAGAGGAATGGAGTTTGACACAACACTGTGGCTGGCCCTAGAAGGAATGGAGTTTGACACACCACTGTGGCTGTCCCTAGAGGAATGGAGTTTGACACAACACTGTGGCTGGCCCTAGAGGAATGGAGTTTGACAACACTGTGGCTGGGCCTAGAGGAATGGAGTTTGACACAACACTGTGGCTGGCCCTAGAGGAATGGAGTTTGACAACACTGTGGCTGGCCCTAGAGGAATGGAGTTTGACAACACTGTGGCTGGCCCTAGAGGAATAGGAGTTTGACAACACCTGTGGCTGGCCCTAGAGGAATGGAGTTTGACCTAACACTGTGGCTGGCCCTAGAGGAAAGGAGTTTGACACAACACTGTGGCTGGCCCTAGAGGAAATGGAGTTTGACAACACTGTGGCTGGCCCTAGAGGAATGGAGTTTGACACAACACTGTGGCTGGCCCTAGAGGAATGGAGTTTGACACACACTGTGGCTGGCCCTAGAGGAATGGAGTTTGACAACACTGTGGCTGGCCCTAGAGGAATGGAGTTTGACACAACACTGTGGCTGGCCCTAGAGGAATGGAGTTTGACACACCACTGTGGCTGGCCCTAGAGGAATGGAGTTTGACACAACACTGTGGCTTGGCCCTAGAGGAATGGAGTTTGACAACACTGTGGCTGGCCCTAGAGGAATGGAGTTTGACACAACACTGTGGCTGGCCCTAGAGGAATGGAGTTTGACACACCACTGTGGCTGGCCCTAGAGGAATGGAGTTTGACACAACACTGTGGCTGGCCCTAGAGGAATGGAGTTTGACAACACTGTGGCTGGCCCTAGAGGAATGGAGTTTGACACAACACTGTGGCTGGCCCTAGAGGAATGGAGTTTGACACAACACTGTGGCTGGCCCTAGAGGAATGGAGTTTGACACAACACTGTGGCTGGCCCTAGAGGAATGGAGTTTGACACAACACTGTGGCTGGCCCTAGAGGAATGGAGTTTGACACAACACTGTGGCTGGCCCTAGAGGAATGGAGTTTGACACAACACTGTGGCTGGCCCTAGAGGAATGGAGTTTGACACAACACTGTGGCTGGCCCTAGAGGAATGGGAGTTTGACACAACACTGTGGCTGGCCCGAGAGGAATGGAGTTTGACAACACTGTGGCTGGCCCAAGAGGAATGGAGTTTGACACAACACTGTGGCTGGCCCTAGAGGAATGGAGTTTGACACACCACTGTGGCTGGCCCTAGAGGAATGGAGTTTGACACAACACTGTGGCTGGCCCTAGAGGAATGGAGGTTTGAC
>NW_026289050.1:0-8718 GCF_023373465.1 Oncorhynchus keta | reverse complement strand
GTGTCTATCTGCATGATATGAGTAGTAACCCCCCCATCACCTGTGTCTATCTGCATGATATGAGTAGTAACCCCCCATCACCTGTGTCTATCTGCATGATATGAGTAGTAACCCCCATCACCTGTGTCTATCTGCATGATATGAGTAGTAACCCCCATCACCTGTGTCTATCTGCATGATATGAGTAGTAACCCCCCCCATCACCTGTGTCTATCTGCATGATATGAGTAGTAACCCCCCATCACCTGTGTCTATCTGCATGATATGAGTAGTAACCCCCATCACCTGTGTCTATCTGCATGATATGAGTAGTAACCCCCCATCACCTGTGTCTATCTGCATGATATGAGTAGTAACCCCCCATCACCTGTGTCTATCTGCATGATATGAGTAGTAACCCCCCATCACCTGTGTCTATCTGCATGATATGAGTAGTAACCCCCCATCACCTGTGTCTATCTGCATGATATGAGTAGTAACCCCCATCACCTGTGTCTATCTGCATGATATGAGTAGTAACCCCCATCACCTGTGTCTATCTGCATGATATGAGTAGTAACCCCCATCACCTGTGTCTATCTGCATGATATGAGTAGTAACCCCCCCCATCACCTGTGTCTATCTGCATGATATGAGTAGTAACCCCCTATCTGCATGATATGAGTAGTACCCCTCATCACTATCTGCATGATATGAGTAGTAACCCCATCACATGTGTATCTGCATGATATGAGTAGTATCACCTGTGTCTACCATGATATGAGTAGTAACCCATCACCTGTGTCTATCTGCATGATATGAGTCACCTGTGTCTATCTGCATGATATGAGTAGTAACCCCATCACCTGTGTCTATCTGCATGATATGAGTAGTACCCCCATCACCTGTGTCTATCTGCATGATATGAGTAGTAACCCCCCATCACCTGTGTCTATCTGCATGATATGAGTAGTAACCCCACCTGTGTCTATCTGCATGATATGAGTAGTAACCCCCCATCTGTGTCTATCTGCATGATATGAGTAGTAACCCCCCATCACCTGTGTCTATCTGCATGATATGAGTAGTAACCCCCATCACCTGTGTCTATCTGCATGATATGAGTAGTAACCCCCCATCACCTGTGTCTATCTGCATGATATGAGTAGTAACCCCCCATCACCTGTGTCTATCTGCATGATATGAGTAGTAACCCCCCCATCACCTGTGTCTATCTGCATGATATGAGTAGTAACCCCCCCCCATCACCTGTGTCTATCTGCATGATATGAGTAGTACCCCCCATCACCTGTGTCTATCTGCATGATATGAGTAGTACCCCCCATCACCTGTGTCTATCTGCATGATATGAGTAGTACCCCCCATCACCTGTGTCTATCTGCATGATATGAGTAGTAACCCCCCATCACCTGTGTCTATCTGCATGATATGAGTAGTAACCACCTGTGTCTATCTGCATGATATGAGTAGTAACCCCCCCATCACTGTGTCTATCTGCATGATATGAGTAGTATGAGAAAATTTCACCTGTGTCTATCTCTTGCATGATATGAGTAGTAACCCCCCCATCACCTGTGTCTATCTGCATGATATGAGTAGTAACCCCCATCACCTGTGTCTATCTGCATGATATGAGTAGTAACCCCCATCACCTGTGTCTATCTGCATGATATGAGTAGTAACCCCCCCATCACCTGTGTCTATCTGCATGATATGAGTAGTAACCCCCCCCATCACCTGTGTCTGAGTAGTAACCATCTGCATGATGAGTAGTAACCCCCATCACCTGTGTCTATCTGCATGATATGAGTAGTAACCCCCCCCATCACCTGTGTCTATCTGCATGATATGAGTAGTAACCCCCCGTCCCCATCACCTGTGTCTATCTGCATGATATGAGTAGTAACCCCCCATCACCTGTGTCTATCTGCATGATATGAGTAGTAACCCCCATCACCTGTGTCTATCTGCATGATATGAGTAGTAACCCCCTGTGTCTATCTGCATGATATGAGTAGTAATTTGTGTCTATCTGCATGATATGAGTAGTAACCCCCTCTATCACCTGATCTGCATGATATGAGTAACCCCCATCACCTGTGTCTATCTGCATGATATGAGTAGTAACCCCCCATCACCTGTGTCTATCTGCATGATATGAGTAGTAACCCCCCTCATCACCTGTGTCTATCTGCATGATATGAGTAGTACCCCCCCCATCACCTGTGTCTATCTGCATGATATGAGTAGTACCCCCATCACCTGTGTCTATCTGCATGATATGAGTAGTAACCCCCATCACCTGTGTCTATCTGCATGATATGAGTAGTAACCCCCCATCACCTGTGTCTATCTGCATGATATGAGTAGTAACCCCCCATCACCTGTGTCTATCTGCATGATATGAGTAGTAACCCCCCATCACCTGTGTCTATCTGCATGATATGAGTAGTACCCCCCATCACCTGTGTCTATCTGCATGATATGAGTAGTAACCCCCCATCACCTGTGTCTATCTGCATGGTATGAGTAGTAACCCCCATCACCTGTGTCTATCTGCATGATATGAGTAGTAACCCCCCATCACCTGTGTCTACCTGCATGATATGAGTAGTAACCCCCCATCACCTGTGTCTATCTGCATGATATGAGTAGTAACCCCCATCACCGTGTCTATCTGCATGGTATGAGTAGTAACCCCCCCATCACCTGTGTCTATCTGCATGATATGAGTAGTAACCCCCCATCACCTCACCTGTGAGTAGTAACCCCCCATCACCGTGTCTATCTGCATGATATGAGTAGTACCCCCCATCACCGTGTCTATCTGCATGGTATGAGTAGTAACCCCATCACCTGTGTCTATCTGCATGGTATGAGTAGTAACCCCCCTCATCACCGTGTCTATCTGCATGGTATGAGTAGTAACCCCCCATCACCTGTGTCTATCTGCACGATATGAGTAGTAACCCCCCTGTCACCGTAGTCTATCTGCATGATATGAGTAGTACCCCCCATCACCTGTGTCTATCTGCATGATATGAGTAGTAACCCCCATCACCTGTGTCTACCTGCATGATATGAGTAGTAACCCCCCATCACCTGTGTCTATCATGCATGATATGAGTAGTAACCCCCCATCACCTGTGTCTATCTGCATGATATGAGTAGTAGCCCCCCCCATCACCTGTGTCTATCTGCATGATATGAGTAGTAACCCCCCATCACCGTGTCTATCTGCATGATATGAGTAGTAACCCCCCATCACCTGTGTCTATCTGCATGATATGAGTAGTAACCCCCCATCACCTGTGTCTATCTGCATGATATGAGTAGTAACCCCCCATCACCTGTGTCTATCTGCATGATATGAGTAGTAACCCCCCCCATCACCTGTGTCTATCTGCATGATATGAGTAGTAACCCCCCATCACCTGTGTCTATCTGCATGATATGAGTAGTAAACCCCCCCATCACCTGTGTCTATCTGCATGATATGAGTAGTAACCCCATCACCTGTGTCTATCTGCATGATATGAGTAGTAACCCCCCCATCACCTGTGTCTATCTGCATGATATGAGTAGTAAACCCCCCATCTGCATGATATGAGTAGTAACCTGTGTCTATCTGCATGATATGAGTAGTAAACCCCCACCATCACCTGTGTCTATCTGCATGATATGAGTAGTAACCCCCCATCACCTGTGTCTATCTGCATGATATGAGTAGTAACCCCCATCACCTGTGTCTATCTGCATGATATGAGTAGTAACCCCCCATCACCTGTGTCTATCTGCATGATATGAGTAGTAACCCCCCATCACCTGTGTCTATCTGCATGATATGAGTAGTAACCCCCCATCACCTGTGTCTATCTGCATGATATGAGTAGTAACCCCCCATCACCTGTGTCTATCTGCATGATATGAGTAGTAACCCCCCCATCACCTGTGTCTATCTGCATGATATGAGTAGTAACCCCCATCACCTGTGTCTATCTGCATGATATGAGTAGTAACCCCCCATCACCTGTGTCTATCTGCATGATATGAGTAGTAACCCCCCCATCATCATCTGCATGATGTCTATCACCTGTGTCTATGATGATATGAGTAGTAACCCCCCATCACCTGTGTCTATCTGCATGATATGAGTAGTAACCCCCCATCACCTGTGTCTATCTGCATGATATGAGTAGTAACCCCCATCACCTGTGTCTATCTGCATGATATGAGTAGTAACCCCCCATCACCTAAGTCTATCTGCATGATATGAGTAGTAAACCCCCCAATCACCTGTGTCTATCTGCATGATATGAGTAGTAACCCCCATCACCTGTGTCTATCTGCATGATATGAGTAGTAACCCCCCATCACCTGTGTCTATCTGCATGATATGAGTAGTAACCCCCCATCACCTGTGTCTATCTGCATGATATGAGTAGTAACCCCCCATCACCTGTGTCTATCTGCATGATATGAGTAGTAACCCCCCCATCACCTGTGTCTATCTGCATGATATGAGTAGTAACCCCCCATCACCTGTGTCTATCTGCATGATATGAGTAGTAACCATGATATGAGAATCACCTGTGTCTATCTGCATGATATGAGTAGTAACCCCCCCCATCACCTGTGATCTATCTGCATGATGATATGAGTAGTAACCCCCCCTCATCACCTGTGTCTATCTGCATGATATGAGTAGTAACCCCCCCCATCACCTGTGTCTATCTGCATGATATGAGTAGTAACCCCCCCATCACCTGTGTCTATCTGCATGATATGAGTAGTAACCCCCCATCACCTGTGTCTATCTGCATGATATGAGTAGTAACCCCATCACCTGTGTCTATCTGCATGATATGAGTAGTAACCCCCCATCACCTGTGTCTATCTGCATGATATGAGTAGTAACCCCCCATCACCTGTGTCTATCTGCATGATATGAGTAGTAACCCCCCATCACCTGTGTCTATCTGCATGATATGAGTAGTAACCCCCCATCACCTGTGTCTATCTGCATGATATGAGTAGTAACCCCCATCACCTGTGTCTATCTGCATGATATGAGTAGTAACCCCCCATCACCTGTGTCTATCTGCATGATATGAGTAGTAACCCCCATCACCTGTGTCTATCTGCATGATATGAGTAGTAACCCCCCATCACCTGTGTCACCTATCTGCATGATATGAGTAGTAACCCCCCATCACCTGTGTCTATCTGCATGATATGAGTAGTAACCCCCATCACCTGTGTCTATCTGCATGATATGAGTAGTAACCCCCCATCACCTGTGTCTATCTGCATGATATGAGTAGTAACCCCCCATCACCTGTGTCTATCTGCATGATATGAGTAGTAACCCCCCATCACCTGTGTCTATCTGCATGATATGAGTAGTAACCCCCCCATCACCTGTGTCTATCTGCATGATATGAGTAGTAACCCCCATCACCTGTGTCTATCTGCATGATATGAGTAGTAACCCCCCATCACCTGTGTCTATCTGCATGATATGAGTAGTAACCCCCCATCACCTGTGTCTATCTGCACGATATGAGTAGTAACACTAGTATCCAGTCAAATAGTAACCCCTCCCATCACCTGTTGATCCTAATAATGATTCCAATACCCCCCTCCACACAGCCACACACTAGTATCCAGTCAGACAGGTAGTACCCCCCTCCACACATTAGTATCCAGTCAGACAGGTAGTACCCCCGCTCCACACACTAGTATCCAGTCAGACGGGTAGTACCCCCCTCCACACACTAGTATCCAGTCAGACGGGTAGTACCCCCTCCACACACTAGTATCCAGTCAGACAGGTAGTACCCCCTCCACACACTAGTATCCAGTCAGACAGGCAGTACCCCCCTCCACACACTAGTATCCAGTCAGACAGGTAGTACCCCCCCACACACTAGTATCCAGTCAGACAGGTAGTACCCTCCACACACTAGTATCCAGTCAGACCAGCCTAGCTATTCTATTCTAAACTGTTGTCCATGTCTGTTGACATGTCGTTGTTGTTTGTTTTGTAGTGACCGTTCTGACATGGCTGCTGGATCCTCCAGACCCGTATGTAACAAAGCCCTCTCATTTTCCTTACTATCTCTGTCCTCTGTTTATAAACTCTGCTCTGGTGGTTAAAGATACTGTGTAAACTCTGTTCTGATTGGTCAATAGTTAACTCTTTAGTTGTCATGGTGATTAATATTCTGTTTTGATTGGTCACCAGTTAACTCTTGAGTTGTCATGGTGATTAATATTCTGTTTTGATTGGTTCCCAACTGCTTGTTCTCTTTTGTTGTTGTAACTCACTGTGTTTTTTTATTTTTAATGTTGTTCAATGTGTTGATGGATCTGAACTATATTGTGACTGTATTTTCATATTGAAACAACGGTTAGCGTGTTGTTGTTAGCCTGCCACTGTTAGAGTCCCCCACCCCACCCCACCACCACATCCCCTTGTGTGTTGAGACGATGCTTCATGATCCTACAGGCGGGTTGTTACTACGCTGCTCTACTTCAAATCAATGGGAGCTTTTTCTTTCACGTGGTTTTTTTATAGCAATGAGTTTGTGACGTATTGACTGTAAGACTAATGCATACGTTTTGTATGGATACCTGTGTGTGACTGTGTGTGTGGGGTGGGGGGGGTAAATCATTTGGTTCCTGTTCAACAGTGTTCTTAACCTGAAGTTAATTGCTGATATTTGGCTGTGCTAATGTTGTTCTCTCATCATATTCTGACATTTTTAATATGGACTGGACATAGTTGATCCTTTTGTTCTCTCAAAGTTTTTTATTTTATTGATTTTTTTTACTACAAACTTCTTAGAAATTAAATGCATTTTGTCTACTTTGCAATAATTTTTTTAAACTTAAAGCTAAACTGTAAACTAGGTGTTAAGTACTTACTATGATGACCACTGAATTCACGATCATGTTTGGTACAGAGTTCCAAAAGCGGTGCCATGATGATAGCATTATGACATCACAGAGACTATTAATTACATCACTGAAATGATCTATTATGACATCACAGGGTTCTGACTGTGTGGCATGGTAGGTTCCGTGGCGACAGGGTTGTGTTTGGTTGCTGCTGTACGCTGCCAAGAACTGTCAATAAAGAGGTTATGTGTTCTGTTGTGAGCACGTGCACCACCACACCAGACCCTGTGTCTTCCCTTCACAGTGACCTCTGAACCTTCCAACCTACCAGCCTCTGCTATGATGATGATGGTGACAGCGACGACGAAGAGTTTATAGCTTACTAAACCAGACCTCTCTGCCCTCCTCTTCCCCTTTGTCCCTTGTCTAGTGTTATGATAGCTATTGTTTACTACTATTGTATAATGGTTATGGTAGTGAAAGTATTGTTTAAAAGAAACGCGTTTTATTATATTGTTTTGCAGTGTTTCCATATAATGCATGAGATAGATCATCCTAAGTGGACCCATAGCGCCTCACCCAGACACTGCTGTAGATGAGGAGTAGTGAAGGCATCATGGTTCACTTCACCTGTTACCATATAGCTACATGCAGTGGCTCGGAAGTAGGATCTTGGGTTAACTGGTGTAACGTGATCTAATCGGTTACCTAGATCGGCCTAGCTCTGGACTTAATCCTGTTAGCTCAGTCTGTTACCTAGCTCTGGACTTAATCCTGTTAGCTCAGTCTGTTACCTAGCTCTAAAACTTAATCCTGTTAGCTCATAGTCAGTTGCCTAGCTCTGGACTTAATCCTGTTAGCTCATAGTCTGTTACCAAGCTCTGGACTTAATCCTGTTAGCTCAGTCTGTTACCTAGCTCTGGACTTAATCCCGTTAGCTCATAGTCTGTTACCTAGCTCTGGACTTAATCCTGTTAGCTCATAGTCTGTTACCTAGCTCTGGACTTAATCCTGTTAGCTCATAGTCTGTTGCCTAGCTCTGGACTTAATCCTGTTAGCTCAGTCTGTTACCTAGCTCTGGATTTAATCCTGTTAGCTCAGTCTGTTGCCTAGCTCTGAATTTAATCATGTTAGCTCAGTCTGTTACCTAGCTCTGGATTTAATCCTGTTAGCTCATAGTCTGTTACCTAACTCTGGATTTAATCCTGTTAGCTCAGTCTTACCTAGCTCTGGACTTAATCCTGTTAGCTCATAGTCTGTTGCCTAGCTCTGGACTTAATCCTGTTAGCTCATAGTCAGTTGCCTAGCTCTGGACTTAATCCTGTTAGCTCATAGTCAGTTGCCTAGCTCTGGACTTAATCCTGTTAGCTCATAGTCTGTTACCAAACTCTGGACTTAATCCTGTCAGCTCATAGTCTGTTCCCTAGACCGGCCTAGCTCTAAAACTTAATCCTGTTAGCTCAGTCTGTTACCTAGCTCTGGACTTAATCCTGTCAGCTCAGTCTGTTACCTGCTCTGAGTTAGCTCAGCTCTGTTAATCCTGTTAGCTCATGTATGTTGCCTAGCTTAATCCTGTTAGCTCAGTCTGTTAGTCTGTTGTTAGCTCAGTCTGTTGCCTAGCTCTGAACTTAATCATGTTAGCTCAGTCTGTTACCTAGCTCTGGACTTAATCCTGTCAGCTCAGTCTGTTACCTAGCTCTGGAGTATCATAGTTGCCTAGCTCTGGACTTAATCCTGTTAGCTCATAGTATGTTGCCTAGCTCTGGACTTAATCCTGTTAGCTCAGTCTGTTACCTAGCTCTGGATTTAATCCTG